>NC_056733.1:1971413236-1971505736 GCF_019279795.1 Protopterus annectens
AGCACATATGTCATTTTTCCAAGTTTCCATGCTACATTTATTGATATTAAACATTACAACTGCATCAGATATGCATTGTGTTGACCATCCTGAAAAACGTTGGTATCATTTACTGAAATAATTATGTTACCTAGTTGTCAGTTGTCAGCATATTTGGTTATCTGTAACTCATTTCTCATGTTTATGTCTGAGAATAATCCAAAAAGAAGTGGTCCCAGTAAAATGTCCTGTGGGATGCCACTAGTAGCCCCCATGGGGCAGACTGGCATCTGATTAAATAGCCCTTTTTATCCAGGGAAGTGCACATATACTGCACAGATTAACACTTAATGTGTTTAATTGTTGTTGTTTTGCCATGTGGAGCAGTGCTGAGTGCTATAACCAGATCAAGGTAAGTGGCATACATTGTCAGCCCTTCATCAAATGCTGTGGTTACCTCTTCAGAGAATTTCACAAGACTCAAAAGAAAAGTCTTCCTTCACCAAACCTAATCTTTTTCCATATGTAACTGGAGGAAATCCCCTATGTCATTTTGTAAAATCCTCTTATACCTCTCTCCTTGATTTTATAATAGAGTATTGGTCAGTATGATGGGTCTAAAATTGTTTTGGTCAGATGTGACCCCATCACCTTCTGGACTGCTATCACTAATACATGTAGCCAAATATTAGGAATGTGCCAACATATTAACAAGTGGGTTTTCCCTCATTATGTACAAGGATACATAAGATGTGCTGCATGGTTCATAAAATTTGAGCTTGTAGTCATATGTGTAGTAGCAGTTACATCTGTAGTTATGTAAAGGATATCAAGAAATTTACCCAATATGGATGCGAGGTACTAAGAAGTGTGGGAGATGCCCACAATGTTGTTACATTGATGAGTCGAGATACTTCAGGCACCCTGATACGGGTGTTCTGTGGAATATTAGATCCAGAGGGACTTGTAATACTAGAAATTTAGTCTACGTGGCCTATTGTAACACCTGTTTTAGTTATTATGTGGGTAAAACCAATAGGTCATTACGTGAAAGGATACGTGATCACTACTATTGTGTCAACAGGAAAGAAACATATAGTGCCATTGCAAAACACATCTTAAGTAATGGTCCTTCACATTCTTTTTTGTTTCAGATCCTTCACGTAGTCCCACATAACCCTAGGTTAGGTAACATCGTTAATCAAACAGAAACAGCGGAAGTCAAATGGATCCTTAGGCTAGGTGCACAATATGGACATGGCATAAATGAATCTGTTTCCCTCAAACCTCTTTTACAAGCTAGACCTCTTAGGTAATGTTGTTTTAATTTTATTATAATGTTTTTAACTTGCTGCTCTACACATTAGAACCTTAGGACTGATTATTGTGGTTTAAATCAGCTGTTTATCTATCAATTGTTCTAATTGTTTTAATTATTTAATTGAATGATTTAGATTCATTATATAAGCTTAGCATTTAGTTATTATTTTACGTCTGATGAAGCGGACATGCAGTCCGTGAAAGCGCTTACGTCTTTGCTGTTTTTATCTCAATAAACTCTGTTTGTATCGTGGCTGCTGAAGTGGATTTTTATATCTGAGACTAGAACACGTTTTTATTTGTGACTGTGACACTGCTTATACTGCTGATTTCTGCTGACTGCCTGCACTTGGTTTTTGGTTTCTTCGATATATATATATATATATATATATATATATATATATATATATATATACACATTATGTATATGTTTCCTATATGTGAAATTCACCCCCTAACCATATATACCAACTCTGGGATCACACTACAGTGGGAGGAAAAGGCATATTTCCCCATGCTGGGCAAGTGTTTACTTTCCCTGGGAAAAACTATGCAGCTTAGCATTTTCAGTTTTATTGTTTTGGTCTTGGCAAAATAACATTCAGTATTCTGGGCTTTCCATTATTTAAAGTAGACTCATATGTTTATATATATATATATATATATATATATATATATATATATATATAAATAACATATAATAAATTATTGAGTTATGGTAGGATGAAAGATGGTACAGTAGAAGAAAAAGAATAGAGGATAAGCTGAAGAGTAGCATAATTAAGTACAAGCATCTGTATTTTATAGATGCCAGGTAGTCGGGAAGTAGCAATGAAGAAGGAAACAGGAAGTTGCAGTGCAGCAGGAAATGCTGATGGTGGATTCTGTAAGCTGGTAGAGGATAGGTAAGGAATGAAGCATTTTCTATAAGACAAGAGTTAGGTTGTCCTGATATCTTCTCTGGAGTGTAAGGAATAGAGGGATATGAAAGGCTAGAATATAACGATGCAGTCAAAATAAGAGGGTTTATTTGGGAAAAGTAAAAGATACAATGTGGAACAGATAGCTACCATTAGGGAGGGTTGTGATTATGAATGGATATAGTGTAAAGCAGTATGGGAGGGAGAAAACTACTTGGGATTGGGGCTAAAATATACATGCAAACAAACACACATATACGTATACAGACACACGCATGCACACAAAACACACACACACACACACACACACACACACACACATATATATATATATATATATATATATATATATATATATACATATACACACACACACACACACACACACACACACACACACACACACACACACATACACACACACACACACATATAAATGTAGATGTATGATAGATATAATATTGTCCTCCCTGCGGTTGGGTGGGAATTCGAAAGACATGCATAAATGGGTGTGCCTTTGTTGAAGGTTGGACATCTAGGTGGCACCTCGGCATTCGTGAAAATCTACTGCCAATCGTTAGCGGACCGGAGTTCCGCTGTGGCGACCCCTAACCGAAAAAAGCCGAAAGGCAAACAACAACAACATTATTTATGAGGGAATTTAATGACTGACTTGTGACTGTAAGGGTTTAAAGGGCATTATATAATATAGCTGGCATGCTATATTTCTCTGTTTATTGTTAGCATTAGGTTCCCCCACTCTCGTGTTAGCTCACCAAGCAATGCAGTTCAGACATAGATTTAAAAACAGAGAAAGATCAAACTCTGCCTTATAGAACAAGCAGAGGTCATTTCTAAATAACATATAATAAACATAATAAAATGATAATTTCTGATGCTTCCCTAAATAGTTGAAATCTTCTAACCCCATTCTATTGAGGATTCATACTTTTTCAACTGGTTTCCTCTGGCTTGTTCAAAGGATATGGAATATAGCATTGTATGCAGTCATGGGTTGAATCACTCAGGTGTTCTATGAAATTAGAGAGCCTATAACATACACTTTTGTATGTCTGTCAAAGTTTAAAATGATGTTGACCACTGTCTGTAGATCTGTAAAGATGGTATCATTTTGTATGTACATTTTTATTCTGCAGTCAGCACATATGTCATTTTTCCAAGTTTCCATGCTACATTTATTGATATTAAACATTACAACTGCATCAGATATGCATTGTGTTGACCATCCTGAAAAACATTGGTATCATTTACTGAAATAATTATGTTACTTAGTTGTCAGTTGTCAGCATATTTGGTTATCTGTACCTCATTTCTCATGTTTATGTCTGAGAATAATCCAAAAAGAAGTGGTCCCAGTAAAATGTCCTGTGGGATGCCACTAGTAGCCCCCATGGGGCAGACTGGCATCTGATTAAATAGCCCTTTTTATCCAGGGAAGTGCACATATACTGCACAGATTAACACTTAATGTGTTTAATTGTTGTTGTTTTGCCATGTGGAGCAGTGCTGAGTGCTATAACCAGATCAAGGTAAGTGGCATACATTGTCAGCCCTTCATCAAATGCTGTGGTTACCTCTTCAGAGAATTTCACAAGACTCAAAAGAAAAGTCTTCCTTCACCAAACCTAATCTTTTTCCATATGTAACTGGAGGAAATCCCCTATGTCATTTTGTAAAATCCTCTTATACCTCTCTCCTTGATTTTATAATAGAGTATTGGTCAGAATGATGGGTCTAAAATTGTTTTGGTCAGATGTGACCCCGTCACCTTCTAGACTGCAATCACTAATACATGTAGCCAAATATTAGGAATGTGCCAACATATTAACAAGTGGGTTTTCCCTCATTATGTACAAGGATACATAAGATGTGCTGCATGGTTCATAAAATTTGAGCTTGTAGTCATATGTGTAGTAGCAGTAACATCTGTAGTTATGTAAAGGATATCTTCTCTTATATCTGTAGCATTCTAATGGTTGTATTTTGCTCACTATAAAGTCTGTATATGTGTGTTCAATATGCCCTACCAGTGTAAGTATTGTATATGTGTGTTAGTATGCCCTACCAGTGTAAGTATTGTATATGTGTGTTCAGTATGCCCTACTAGTGCAAGTACTGTATATGTGTGTTCACTATGCCCTCACTATGCCCTACCAGTGTAAGTTTTGTATATGTGTGTTCAGTATGCCCTACCAGTGTAAGTATTGTATATGTGTGTTCAGTATGCCCTACCAGTGTAAGTATTGTATATGTGTGTTCAGTATGCCCTACCAGTGTAAGTATTGTATATGTGTGTTCAGTATGCCCTAGCAGTGTAAGTTTTGTATATGTGTGTTCAGTATGCCCTACCAGTGTAAGTATTGTATATGTGTGTTCAGTATGCCCTAGCAGTGTAAGTTTTGTATATGTGTGTTCAGTATGCCCTAGCAGTGTAAGTTTTGTATATGTGTGTTCAGTATGCCCTAGCAGTGTAAGTTTTGTATATGTGTGTTCAGTATGCCCTACCAGTGTAAGTATTGTATATGTGTGTTCAGTATGCCCTAGCAGTGTAAGTTTTGTATATGTGTGTTCAGTATGCCCTACCAGTGTAAGTATTGTATATGTGTGTTCAGTATGCCCTAGCAGTGTAAGTGTTGTATATGTGTGTTCAGTATGCCCTACCAGTGTAAGTATTGTATATGTGTGTTCAGTATGCCCTACCAGTGTAAGTATTGTATATGTGTGTTCAGTATGCCCTAGCAGTGTAAGTTTTGTATATGTGTGTTCAGTATGCCCTACCAGTGTAAGTATTGTATATGTGTGTTCAGTATGCCATACCATTGTAAGTATTGCACTTAGACCACAATGACTCTGGTGTGGGTTATACAATGGACAGGTTTGTACCTCCCACTAAAAATGCTTTACACTCCATCTAGGATATAAAATCTGGTATATCCTATTCATGAACTGAAAGATAGATTAATGTGGTTATCAAACACTTCTTTTATACTTGAGTAATTGGGTAAGTATTTTTTTCTTATTTCAAAAGATAAGTGTTAAAGAGTACAACAAACTTTTACATGAATACCCTCATTTCTCTTAATACTAAAACACACCTGCTCAAGATGATGTTAGCTAGTGCATTTCCAGTCTTTGCTACACCCATACTGGCTCTAAATACACTCACATAATAGTTGTAGATGCATCACCATGTACTTGGGTATGTGCTCATGTGCTATACCACACTAAGCTGCCTTTACTGTCTTGTTTCAATACAGACACACAAATGTATCATCATATACACATGATACATACTCAAGAACTGTACAATGCTAAATTGTTTCTGCTGACATATGAATGCATCACCACATATGTGGGCATGTTCTCTTATGCCACATGATGCAAAGATGTTTCCACTGACTCACATCAGCATTGACAAACAAATATGTTATGAAGTACACATGTTTTAATGTGCTATGCAATGGTAAGCAGGCTCTGCTGACTCAGATCACTACACACACCTCCATGTAGGGTGAGAGTTTGATGTACATAGTTGCATTATTTAAAAAGGTAATAAGTCTGTTTTTAAAATAATGTCACTCTTAGAAAAGCTGTGCAACATTGCAGTGTTTGAGGGTAATTTAAATTTTTAAACCAAATGTTTTTATTATAATAAGTGTGGTACCATGGAAATGTGTGATTTTACTCTATTTTTGGTGTACAGCAGTTATTTATATATTAGGTCCAGCCACATTATGAATCTTTCTTTGAAATATGAAGAAGACTTGGTGGAGTTGATTACTATGAATGCTTTTGGTGAAGGGGAACATGGTGTTCAGTTGTGTAGAGGCAGAACTGGAAGTTCATCAGAACCTACAGAATTTGCTTTTGCTATTAGATATATGGACAGAATCTTTGACGACAGAGGCACTATAAATCATAAACCTTTTGAGTCCTTTGCAACATTTAAAAATATACGTTTCACCCCAGATGAAAAAAACATGTAGCAATCTGATAATATACATTTCTGAGAGCACACTGTTTATTATTAATAGCTTTAAAGGAAAACATTTAATTAAAGAGTGTTCCATGTGGCCTGAGATCTTTTAAATCATACACAAGTACATTTGATAATGATGATGATGATGATGATCATAATGACTAAAAAGGGCTGGAATTACACTGCCCACATTAGTATGGAGTGGGTCTCAATACAAAAAGAAACACATGTAAATAACAAAAACTGATTACCAATATATGGCAGACCTGAGAGACGCTATAACATTCTCCTTCACATATCCAGCTACAATAGCTTGACAAAGAAATTAATGAGAAGTTGCAAGCAGATGATCAAGAGCTAGCGACCCGGAAGCAAATTACATTAGAGAGATATCTAAATGATTGTAACTCTGAAACTGCATTTGGTCTCTGGAACAAAAGTGATGCACAGAGAGAGAGAGATGAAGTTAAAGATTAATTCACACATCACTGCCCACACTCCAAGGAAAAGCAAGAAGGCTGAAAGGCAGACATTACAGCAACAGCAACAAAACTAGTAATAGAGGTAGTTCAATTAGATGATATTCAGACTCAGAGAGCAAACATGAAGTAGAAGATGCTGAACAAAACATCAAAGCATTTCAATATAATGAGCAGCAGACTTTCCAACAAGAAAAAGAGGCTGCAAATAAATAATAGAGCACAGGGAAAATGACTGAGATATTAATCACAATACTGAACTTTCTAATGAACAGTGTAATTATTTACCTGTTTGACTGTTTTCAGATTGTTTCCTTTCTAAAATATGCTTGAAAAATATTTACAACCTTGCAGCAGTGAATTTAATTAAAGCACAATAGACAGTTTTATTTTTAGAGCCTATTCTAATGTTATGAAAATGCATATCTCTGTTTGAATTTTTTAAAACTAATTAGAAATATTTATTTGAAATGTCTGTTTTATTAAGTCGGGTTAATAAGAATGTTTATTATGATGTGGAACATTTAAAATTTTCTTTTGGCAAGGCAGAGTACGTCACACATGATTAGGAATTAGACGATAAAGTGGCTGAAGTGCCTTGACACTGTCCTCTGAAATATTCTTGTACAAGAAAAAACATACGGCCAGGTTCAATAAACCCTACACAGACCAATTACACTGTGCATGTCATGGCAGTGCACTGTTTTGGATTCAGTAAGTGGTTCCACACAGTGTGTAGAGCTGTGCAAACAGGGTAAATACTGTGACATGCTAATTACAGCATAAGCAGCTGAATCGTATGCTAATCAACAAATCCAAGATGGAGGAGCTATTCAACAAGCTATAAAGCAACAGTGTAGCCTCAATGCTGGTTGGAATACAGCCACGGAAAGAAGTCTACACAGAAAGAATATTAAGAGCTGCTGTTAATTTAATTCATGTGTATGTGCAACAGACTGAAGTCTATGCTGCTGCTGCTGCTAATAGACCATGGCCAAGATGGAGAAGAATTTTCATTTCCCAGTTAACTTATCACAATCTGCATGTCATGGAAATTGCAGAGTGCTACAGAGTAGATATAGACACACTACAGGAACTCTGCAACCTTTACCATCCTCAACTCAGACCCAGGGCAAACCAAGTAGAACTCATACCAGTGGAGGCAAAGGTATGTGTAGCACTTACAATTTTAGCTAGAACCTTTTGGAAACCAACAGTGGTCATGCTGGGGGTGTCACAGGCATCAGCATCCAGAATCTTCCATCAGTTCCTGAATGCTATGATCCAACATGCCAGTGACCACATATATTTCCCCCATCCTCCTGAGGACAGGGTCACAAATTTGCAAAAGTTCTACCCTGTAGCACACAACCCTGAAGTACTGGGTGCCATAGATTATACACATATAGAAATTAAGGCACCTCCCAGGGAACAGGGAAGGTTCTATATAAATAGAAAGCGCTTCCACTCTATTAACTGCCAAGTCATGTGTAATGCCAAGGGAATCATCTTGAACATGTGTGCTGCCAACCCAGGCAGTTACCATAACTCACATATCTAGCACACCTCCCAACTGTATCAGATATTCACTAGGGGAATAACCCACAGGGTCATTTACTGGGGGCTGCAGCTTATGCACTGGAACCGTGGCTGATGGTGCACATCAGAAATGCACACACATCTGCTGAAGAACACCATAATGAGGCACAAGCTAAAACCAGAAAAATCATAGAGAGTGTGTTTGGGTTACTGAATCTGCAGTTCTGATGCCTTGATACAACTGAGGAACCTTGCTTTGCAATCCATGTACATGGACTGAAATATTCAATGTATGTGCCTTGCTACACAACATCATCCTGAGAAAGCAGTTTCAGTAGGATTAACAATGGGAGTATGCACACATCCCACCATCAATGACAAGGTCACCCCAGCCACAAGCAGGTGAGGAGTCAGAGGGGGGACCAGCAGCTGCTGTGGATGTAGGCAGGCATAGGCATGCTCAGTATGCACACACATTGACTAAGGGGAAACACATAGTACACTCACTCACTCAAAATCTTCCTCCTATACAAATACATACAGTAATATTGATGCCAGGCAATGTTCCCAACCTTTACCAATCCAAGTAATGTCTGTGTACTGTTAGCATTAGACAGAGTCAGCCCTGAACTAAAACTGTTGCAACTGCTGGATTTACAAGGTAGGTGTTGAACCTGGAGTGTATTATACAATAATATGAATGAATGACATATCCTTACATAAAGGCTGTTCAGTGAAGCTATTTCGAGTGATTTTGTTGAAATGTTGAGTGATTTTATTGATACGTTGTTTGCTGTTCTCCGTTTTTGGTGTTATATCCTTACATGTTGTTACTTGGTAATGTAAGCAAGTAAAAGCTGGGTGATTTGTACAGAAATTACTTTAATATGTGACACCAGAGACTTTTGTGACTATAAGTGTCCTGAATCAAGTAGTAGGCCTCAGGCATCAATGATTCACACAGCCATACCTCTCAAAAGTACTGATGGTCACTGAAGGTCCTTAGTTTAGCACCATACTTTTATACTGCAAAATCATTAAAGAGAAGTTAGAAAGTAATGAGACACATTTCAGTTTCAGACTTCACAACCCTCACAAGATCATTAAAAATACTGATGCAAAAATGTTTGATTCTATCAACTGTCTAACTTTCTAAGACCAAAATATGTCAATGGTACATTTAGCAAAACAACAACACAAACACAGACATACTAAGGGCTAAGTCAGCTATGCACACTGAGCATCAGACACAAAGCTTATGTATCCCTGAATCCAAACTATAGAAAATATGGATATAGCACAGGCATCATCACTTGCACAGGGTGTTGGAGGGAGGTCAGGAAGCCTAGGCTGACACAAAAGGTGGGTAAGTGTGTGTGAGTAAGAAACAGAAGCTGAATAAATTAATAAATGGCCAGTGAGACAAAATGAGCTTTAAGCTTCACAGCTGAACTATGTAACTGTTGTGTATGTCTTTGTATGGGTCCTCCAGGTGAAACTGGTGTGTGAGTGTCTGCAAGAACACAGCCAAACTTTATGCTAGCTCTACCTCTTGGTATGTCAGACAGGTGAGAACCGTGCATGGTAGAGATGGCAGTTTATCGTCATACCAGAACACAAGAACAGGCTTTGCCAGGAGTTGCACTGGCATGTCCACACCCACAGTCAGATGCACTGCTGCTACCTGAATGTGACTTAAGTCTGCTGGATGAGCACCCTCCATGAGGACAGATGCCCAGGACCATGACCTCATGGCCTGCCATGTCTGGATGTGGACAACCCAACAACTGACAGAGCAGTGGAAGTAGTGTCATTATGGGAGCATGATCAGGTATGGCCACATCGGCTAACAACAGATGATGTGGCTGATCTACACCCACAAGAAAGCCATCCCCCTCCCAGCAGACATTCCATCACAGACACCACCCTTTCCAATGTTTTTATTCATCTGATCCATTGAATCGGTAACACAGTGGAGGCAGTCACACGTGTCAGTCTGTGCCACATCTATAATCCTAAACATTTCTCTGGAGGACCTATGGGAACATGCCTGTGCCTCCATGATGGCCATAAGCATAAGTCAAGTGGCAGAGGAAGACACACCTGAATCAGGTGACGGATGGACAGTAGGCCTCCTATGTGCACCCCTAACAACCTTCCTGCATGGTACCTCACCCACACTTTGGCTATGGCCAGAGTCAAGAAGCACTGAAGCCACAGAAACCACACTTCCTTGATCAAGTGTCTCACACCCCACCTGTCCAATATCTGAGGGCTCACCAGAACATGTTGCCATAAGCCTACTGGCTCTGTCCGATGGCATTAAAAGAGTTGGATGAATGTCAAACTCAGTGTAATATTCAACCTCTGTACCCCCTGACTGTGCCTCTGTTTGTCAAGTATCATCATCAGAGTCTGCCAATACTCTGACATCAGGTGGTAAGAGTCTTACACTTTCACTATTAAGATCACCTGTGATTATAAGCAACAAACAGAGAAAACATATTAATAGCTACACTACTAGTCAAATGTATACTAACAAAGAAACAGTGATGCCACTACTACAGACAGTACAGCAATACACACAACAGTCCTGACACCTACATCACACATATGGATAAAATTATATATTTCTTCGAATTATTCAGCACCACTGACAAAGAAGATATTTGGCTTATCATGTGCAGTTGATGCTATACTTCGCATGGATGATAGTCCTACAAGAAGTTAAGCAAAGGTTAAGGACAACATCATCACAATTAACAGTAACACGGGGGGGTTAAAACTTTTTTCCCTTTATATGTCCATTAACTATACTTTCAACAAGAACTTGGATGACAAGTCCAACCTAAGTCCATGTGGAATCAATCAGAATGTGTTGTTAACAACCGCAATCTCCAAGTACCCCCAACAAACAAATTTATTGTTAAACATAATTAACGTATTGCTGTCAATATTTTACTATAAAAGAGTATTTAACAATTGAGACACATAAGCCTACCTGAAAGCTCTTCCTGGGACATACTTGTCCCTGAAACAGTAGCACCAATTCCAAGGACATGCTGTTCTGCACTTTCCTGGGAGCTGATGGATCCCTGACAGTGGACAGGAACTCCTCATTTGCAGTTAGTGGTGGCTCTGTAGCAGGACCCCCTGGTAGCCATCCAATCACAAGCCACTGCAGCTGCTCTCTTGAATGCAGATGAGATCATGTCAGTGGCCCTGCGGTGCACCTGATCATATGTCCTGCTGTGGCCACCTACTGCATTCACATCAGCAACTATCTGCTGCTGAATTTATATTCTGCCTGACATATTTCCAGATTTCCTCTAAAGCAGAAAGGCACCATGTCACCTAAAAGCTTCAACAATAACCTGATTCTCAAGGTCACTAAGGGGGGGGGGGGTTGAGCATTGAGATACCTGGGTGCCATAGTCCTAGCTTGACCTAAAACACAACAGAAGGATGCTACACATGGGTATTACATAACTAAAAAATGTCTTGTTTCCAGATAAAAAATAAAAGGTAGTATTTCACTACTACCCATTGGAGAAACATCAAACAGTCAAGATATTGAAATCACACACAAAGCAAGGTTGGATGAAAAACAAGGAGAGTAACAATAGCAACATATCCTTGTTTATGCCAAAACAGAAATGTAACTTTACTTCCCCACCCCCAAAAGAATAAGTAAATGACAGATTTTGCTAGATAACCATCAGTGAAATGAAAAGTGCTATCAAATGAGCTGTTCCTGAAACATGTTTACAAATTTAATACAGAACATTGCATTTTAAGCTATTGCTAATCATGTCTACCTGTGGCCAGCACTCCCCTAGAGGTGTGAATGGTCCATCCTAGAAGGCTAACACCCCTGTGTTATTGACAATATAGGCCATTTACTATTTCACGGAAATAACTATAGAAGAGTGTACACAGAAAAACAGTTGTAATATTAGCATTTGTGATGACTGTTAATAAGGCTGTGCATCTGAGAAAGTGAAATACCCTGACAAACATGCCCATGCCATCAGTACACTTCTAAGTAATGCATACAGATAAAAGTAGCATTTGCTAAAGAAGATATATATATATATATTTATATATATATATATATATATATATATATATATATATATATATATATATATATATATGTGTGTGTGTGCGTGTGTATATATATTTTTTAAACAAATTTTCTTAATGGCATTTCAGCATATGCAGTATATAGTTGAAAAATGCAAACATACCAGCTCAAGATCAATAGCTTTCTGTGCAGATATATCCCAAAGTAATAGCCTCTTCTGTGTTCTCCATATAAACAAGTCTCCTTGCCTTCAGATTCTCTAGCTACATGGTTGCCTTTTTATGATGTAGATTTGAGGCTGTGAGCTTGCTAAATATGCAAATCAGGTTCGAACTCATTAGAATTTCTGAATCCCAAATACTTTGCTCCATGTATCAAATGTAAATATAGTGCAGGCAGTCCCTCAGTGTTTGTTACTTATTCATTGCAGCTGTGAATGATTACTGGTAGGGAGAAGGAAAAGACAACAGCAATGTAGACTGCCCTACATGGTGTGTCAACCAGGTAAGACTTACAAAGTGTATAAGTAATTTTATCAAGATTTGAAATGTAAGTAAGCAGTTTATTATTCACAGATTCTGTTCATTAACATCCAACCTCTCCTTCATTTGTTGACAAATGTATATTATTGCCATTTAATATCCTCACACATTTTAAGGAATATGTAATGGAATGCCTTATAGACTGCATGCATCAGATTACTGCTCAAATAAGAGAAGAATGAGCAAAAAACTGAGTGATAAGACAGAGCTGCATTTTTGCAACAATAATCATAAATGGTTGTGTGATCACTCGGTGCACTACATCTGAAATTAATACTTGCACAAATAACAGTCATATGGCTCGTTAATACTGTGAATGGTGTTGCATTTGGTTGTATGTGGAATTATTTCAGTTTCCTGCTGCAAAGCTGTTGGTGTGGCAAAGAGAGGTAAGATACCCTTACTCTGTTCTGAAGGTTCATTAGAGTGAGAGTTCAAATCCAGATCTGTGTAAAAATAGTTCATGTGTACCAACAAACATATTCTAGTGTTTATTTCATAGATTGATTTTCTTCATTTCAACTACTTTTCCTTTTTTTTCTTTGTTTTTGTTTGTTTTTTTTTAATTTGCAGTTTCTGTGTGGTACATCGCTTAGTGTAAAAACAAGGGAAACAGAGAAACAATGAAAATCAGGTTTAGCTTTGCTTATCTTGTTTGCACAGTGCTTATAAATTCAGAAATATGGACTAGTGGCCCACATAGGAATCAGACAGAACACCTGCACACAGGGCATAGACAGTGTAAAGGTCAGAAAGGATACATTGTTCCAGTTTTTGCTTTCCATCATGCAACACCGCTAAGCGATTTTGCAAGGCAGTTAGCAAGGTTCCTCAACACCTGCAGCCATCAAACATTTGCATACAAGATACAGACAGTCAATAACTGAAAATGGATGCATTCAATTAATACTGCTGGGCAGTGTGCAAACACACTAAGTGGCGCTGTGCAGCAGTTAACACATGGAACTAAAGAATGACTAGGAAATTATGGAACTGTCATGCAACTAATCCTGTGGCAGCAGGTGTAAGTGTAGGGCTGTAATACAGATAGTCCAGTGTTCTAATACAAGAGTGTAAAATATTTTTTAAAGAAAAATATACAAGTGTTATTTCAACCTTCTTGTGGCAATAGATATAAGTTTAGGACTGCCATACAAATTATCCTGGCTTCTAATACCAGACATTTTTACTGTTGTTCCATTTTCCCTTATATTCTATATCACTTATAACACTTTAGATAGTGGAGCTTATGTGAATTATATCTATGAGAAATAAGACACCCTTTTTGTGTTTTCAGATGTATAACTGAGGGCATGCTCTCTACTATATTTCTGTAAGTATAATTCTGCTATCTGGACTTGGATGGCATTCACACTTAAGACACATACACAACTGAATCTACATACAAGAACCCTGCCACGTTATACAAATACTGGGTTAATACCTCAAACTGTCAGCTGTATTTATTAATGATTTATGACTATGTCTGAGCAGTTATTCTTCTGTGGGCAAAGATGGAAAATCACCATTGTGGAAGAAAATATTTTGTCCCTTATGCATAGGTTTGAATTCCACACTTTAACAGTCAATTTTATCTTTGTATAAAGCCAAAACAAAAATGTGTCACTTTATGAAATTTATGCCCCCAGTGCATGTCTACAAAGTTAACTCATCTAACAGTTACCTTCCAATTTTAAAAATATATTTCCAACCTCCAGCAACAAACACCCCTCAAACTAATGTCAAGTATCAGATTAATTTTCCACTATCAAAAACTGCTTTTCTCCATGCTTGGCACTGTTGCTTTCTGGTTAACATTGAGCAACCATGGTTGGCATTGTTTCCCAGGTTTGTGCACTACCAGTAAATGCAATAACAGGAATTGGTGGGAAGTCATTAGTTGCCATCGCTCTACATTTGGTATTAGACATGTCTGGTGTTTGAGGGGATGGTGTCCAGCTTAGGGTGAAGAGGTGAAGTGTTCAGGAGTCCAGGATATTTTCTGACTCTTGGTGAAGTGCCACAGCCAAAGGCTTCTGCAGGGGGGACTATTCTTGTTCCCAGTAGAGGCCTGAGACTTGGAGTAGTTTGGTTAGGCTGTATGCAGTATGACTTTCATCCCACATACTGGACAGCAGTGTAGGTACCACTTCAATGACCTACAAAGGTGAAAGAGGGATACCCTCAAGAAGAGGCTGACTGAATTTCAAACTGTTGACATCTCACAGTTGTGTAAGTATGGTCATAAAGATATGTTTTAATACATCTAAAGCTAAATATAGGCAAGACTGATATTCATAATGCTCTTCCATTCTTTTCTTTGCTTTTCACAGTTAATGCCGACATAGATTTGAATAGTCAAGTTCATGGTGAATGTCTAGAGAAACCAAAGGAAGCAAGTGGTATGTATGCAGCACAACAGAAGTATTATTGTAGGTTTAAAAGTTAATGATAGATTTTTGGTATTCTATAAAGTAGTAGCAACATGAGTATGCTTATCTTAACTGTAAAATCAAGTATGCAAGTCTGAAGCACAAACCATCTTTAGGAGTCAGATGTAACACTGTGGTCAGAGGTTTTGGGTTCAAATACCACAAGTAGCAATTATACAATACTGCATTTCCTTCTTAATATTGCATAAATTAAACTCTATACAAGTGGCATAAATGCCCTGCTGTTAACTGTAATCAGTATACTTGGACCAAGCATATGTGCAATATATGCAAATTGCAAGGATTACTTTAAGCAATCCATAACTATAGCTTGTAGTTGATATGACGTATACTTAAATATAATAGTTCAGTTAAAATAGTTGTATAATTGTGATAGTGCATTGTATATCACATATGATGGTACTAATTTTGTCTCTTTTTTTTCTCACCCCAACCCTTATCTCTTTTTTTATTTTATTTTTTATTATGTGTCGGCAAAATGTCTCCATGTCATCCATCTGTAACAAATCGCTAAATGCTTCACAACACAGCAAGTTAGGCCATTCCAGTGGGTCAGTCTGTCCCCAGTCTACCTGCTCCATCACCGATGTCCAGCACACCTGGGACCAAACCTAGCAGCACTGCCTCTGCTGTTCCTGCACTACCTTTGCCCTCAGGTAGCACTGCCCTGGCAGCTGGTGCTCTGTTACTCTCTGGGAATAGTGGCAGAGTTGGGGATTTACTCACCCTCAGCAGATATAGGGTTGGTGCATAGGGTTGTGCACCGCACCATTAGTGTACACCTATGCTGGATGGACAGGCTTCTCTCCCTCATGGTACATGGGATGAGAAGATGTCAAGCACTCCATCACCCAGCGGAGTAAGGGGACAGTGATGACAGTCTAGTGGGTGAGGACTAGATTCTCACTGTCTCCATGTTTGATGGGCATGAGCCTGTGTTGTCCCCTCCCTCACTCCAATAATGGTGTCCCCAGTCTTTTGTGTTCCTCACTGTCCCTGTGTCTTGTCTTGTTTGTCTTGTTTGTTTGCATATGCTTCCTTACATACTCAACTTGCCTGACCTGGAAATACCAATGTCCCTTACCCAGCATTTCTCTCTTACTGACTTACCTGTCCCACAAAAAATATTGTCCCTTACATAGCTCTCCATTTTCACATGTGTCTTTGTGACACACATTTGGTCCAATTGGCTATACAATGTGATTGCATTGTTATCACCCCACTTTGTGGAGCTGATAGCACAAATTCAGCTAATATTCTGTATATATTTTCAGCTTGCACTATTAAAGAAATGAATAGTTGTGGTTCTTTCCTACCTCCCTCCTGTACTTTCCATTCTTTCCCTATGTTCTTCCCCCTGCTTGTTCCCCATTTCACCACTTTCTTATCTACCCCATTTTAATGCTTATAATGTACTCAAAAATTAGAATTACACACAACACACATAAGTACCAGAAAAAAATCAATGGATCTCTTCACTTTTTGGCTTCTGTGTTTGTGCAGAGTTTGGCATTGTACACCAATTCCAAGCAATAGTGAGTGGCTGTACAATGCTGCAGTTATCTCTGTGCAATGCAGCTTAACCCTGCTGTGCTACATCAACACACAGTAATACCTGTAAATCATAAAAAGGCTCTCAGAAGTCACTCAGTCAGGATATATTGTCCACAAACAGCAAAAAACAAATAGACGACAATGGTTGAAAAAAATGGTGCAAAATAGTACTAAGTGCTTTCCCCCTCTAAAAGGCATCCTCAGAGTACTTCTAAAAGCTTATGCTTTCTGCTTTTAAATAACCAATTACTAAAACTTCTTTGATTGGTTGTGCAATTAAACCTTTTTAAAAAATATATATACATAAAATATTTATATATAATAAAAAATTCATTACATATATTACCTCACTACACCTAAAGAATCAGACAAACTTTAAAAAGGGTTAATAAACAACAATCCATTGAAGTAAAACACATGTTTAAACAGACTAAACTGTTGCCTTTTTAATCTATGGTGTATATTGTTTATATATATATATATATATATATATATATATATATATATATATATATATATATATATATATATACACACACATATGTCATAACAATAATATATATACATATAGTTAAACAAACATATTTTTCTTAGATTTGTCACTAAAAAGTTTCGTTTACAAGGAATTAATAAATGTAAAAGAGGGTCTGTAATCCATTTAAGTAGGATATAAAGCAATGTCACTTGTAATAAAAACTAAAAAATAAATATTGTTAAAATATAATTGATTAAAAACATATTATTTGCTAAATAACATAAGATTTAAGCTTTAAAATACTTGCTATAGAAATTTGACCATTGATACCAGGAAATGAACCTGCATTTAATCTCAACTGCCAAAGACATTCTCTGGCTTCTAGCAAAGCATTTAAATCACCACCTTTTTGTCCATATGCAGGAATTCTATCTATGACAAAGAATATGAATCTCCTAAAATTATTACATTTAGTACTATGGACATATAATGAATTCACAATTCTTTTGTTTTTAATATCTCTATTGTGTTCCATTATGCGTTCCTTCAGTTTCCTTATAGTTTTACCTACATAAAATGCTGGGCATGATGTACATGTAGCTAAGTAGACCACCATTTTTGTGTTGCAGTTGCAGTGTCCTGAACATTTAATCGATTTTCCATATCCTTGAACCATAACATATGGTCCATCACTGATAAACTTGCAACATTTGCAGAAACCACATTTATTCATTTTTGACATATTAAATGTCTGGTCCCTACTATTGTATTCCATGTATTCCTTTAAATTCATACCACGGCTAAAGCTAACCTTAGGAAAAGGCCCTATTGTATGGTAAAACTCTTCATTGTTAATAAAAACACTCATCCAACTATCTTTCAATATTTTAAAAATTCCTTCTGATTTTTCATTGTATGGTAGAATGAAGGCATCTCTTCTGTTAATGCCTATATTTTCATTCTGTTTGTTACATAAACCAAACTTAATAATAGGTCTGAATGTAGTGTTCCTTTTCTTTCTAACTTCATCTTTCAATTGTTTTAATAAATTTAGTGGGTATCCTCTGTCCAAAAACATATTAATAAGAATTTCTAATTCCTGTTTAAATCTATCATCCTCACTAAAAATACGTGATAATCTTACCATTTGCCCCTTCGCAAGATTCTTTTTTTGAAACTGTGGGTGGCAACTGCTGTAATGTAAGAAAGAATTTGAGTAAGTCTTTTTTCTAAAAATATTGGACTCTATTGTACCATTCTTATCATAGAAAAAGACATCCAAAAATTCACATGTTTTACCCTGTATGTGGCTAGTAAATTTTAAAAAAGTTGATGTAGTACAGTTTCATTTGTGACAAATCTAATACTGAAGGATTCGATAGCATAACAGTGCTTGATGTTTTAGATGGGAATGAACATAGTTCTAATATAGAAATTGACACTGTATATCCTTTAATAGATTTAAATAATATAGAAGGAAGAACAACTGCATCTTCCATTATTAGTGTAGGTGGATTTACTATGTACAACTACACAGGAGCAAATTTTGGTACAGAGTATGTCTCTCTATTTAAGAGAGGTTTTACATTTGTTCCGAATTTTAAACATGATGTAGGTAGAATTCTTATTAATTTAAAGGTTTTCACAAGGTTATTAAATTTAAAAATGTTTTTTGCAAACCAAGGTAACAGAATAGAACCTGATACAGGAAGTTTTAGTTTGAAAAGATGTAGCACTTTTATCCCACCTCAGAATCCTATGATACAGATATTTGAGATGTTGTGCGAAGCACAATTCCGAAGAGAGTTCAAAAAACTTACAATAATGGAGGACAATCTTACCCAAGCTGAGAGATTTTGTTTAAAGGAACTGAGAACTAATAAAAAATATAGAGTAATGAAGCCAGATAAAGGTGGCGGGGTGGTAATTATGACCGAAACAGATTACATTAATAGAATGACAAATTTGTTAAGTGATGATGATACTTATGATAAAGTATCAAAATTTGAGATGAATCGAGCTTACACTAAGATAGATTGGATTTTATTAGATTTTATGTTGGAAGGAACTATTGATAAAGATGAATATGATTATTTTACAGTAGAGTATCTAGTAACCCCCCTCAGTTTTTGGTATTCCAAAAACACACAAGGATACCAATAATCCACCTTTTAGGCTGATAGTTTCAGTAAAGGGGTCCAAATTAGAAGCAGTAGCAAAGTACATAGACCACAATTGCAAGGATATTCTTAATTTATTTCCTCACATAATTAAAGATTCGTGGCATTGTATAGACATGGTGAGGCATTATAATATTGAGCAAAATATGGACAATATTATTATGGTAACCATAGATGTAATTAATTTGTTTTCGGTGATTCCGCATGAGTTGGGTCTGGTAATGTTTGAGACTACCTTAGAAAAATATAGTGGATTATATACGGTAAAGCGTAAATTATTGGTAGATTTAATGGAAATTGTCTTGCTAAACAATTTTATGTACATGGAGGGAGAATATTATAGACAGCTCACTGGGGTAGCAATGGGTGCAAGATGTGCACCCATATATGCCAACTTAGTACTAGCCCAATGGGAGACTAATTGTATTTTTACATTAAATATTGGTCTAATATTACCTTCTATGCAAGATATCTAGATGACATCATTTTATTTTGGAAGGGGTCTCCTGAAAAGCTTAATGACTTTATCCAATTTCTTGACACTACATCAACTTTTTTAAAATTTACTAGCCACATACAGGGTAAAACATGTGAATTTTTGGATGTCTTTTTCTATGATAAGAATGGTACAGTAGAGTCCAATATTTTTAGAAAAAAGACTTACTCAAATTCTTTCTTACATTACAGCAGTTGCCACCCACAGTTTCAAAAAAAGAATCTTGTGAAGGGGCAAATGGTAAGATTATCACGTATTGTTAGTGAGGATGATAGATTTAAACAGGAATTAGAAATTCTTACTAATATGTTTTTGGACAGGGGATACCCACTAAATTTATTAAAACAATTGAAAGATGAAGTTAGAAAGAAAAGGAACACTACATTCAGACCTATTATTAAGTTTGGTTTATGTAACAAACAGAATGAAAATATAGGCATTAACAGAAGAGATGCCTTCATTCTACCATACAATGAAAAATCAGAAGGAATTGTTAAAATATTGAAAGATAATTGGATGAGTGTTTTTATTAACAATGAAGAGTTTTACCATACAATAGGGCCTTTTCCTAAGGTTAGCTTTAGCCGTGGTATGAATTTAAAGGAATGCATGGAATACAATAGTAGGGACCAGACATTTAATATGTCAAAAATGAATAAATGTGGTTTCTGCAAATGTTGCAAGTTTATCAATGATGGACCATATGTTATGGTTCAAGGATATGGAAAATCAATTAAATGTTCAGGACACTGCAACTGCAACACAAAAATGGTGGTCTCCTTAGCTACATGTACATCATGCCCAGCATTTTATGTAGGTAAAACTATAAGGAAACTGAAGGAACGCATAATGGAACACAATAGAGATATTAAAAACAAAAGAATTGTGAATTCATTATACGTCCATAGTACTAAATGTAATAATTTTAGGAGATTCATATTCTTTGTCATAGATAGAATTCCTACATATGGACAAAAAGGTGGTGATTTAAATGCTTTGCTAGAAGCCAGAGAATGTCTTTGGCATTTGAGATTACATGCAGGTTCATTTCCTGGTATCAATGGTCAAATTTCTATAGCAAGTATTTTAAAGCTTAAATCTTATGTTATTTAACCAAATAATATGTTTTTAATCAATTATATTTTAACAATATTTATTTTTTAGTTTTTATTACAAGTGACATTGCTTTATATCCTACTTAAATGGATTACAGACCCACTTTTACATTTATTAATTCCTTGTAAACGAAACTTTTTAGTGACAAATCTAAGAAAAATATGTTTGTTTAACTATATGTATATATATTATTGTTATGACATATGTATATATATATATATATATATATATATATATATATATATATATATATATATGTATATATATATATAAAAACAATATACACCATAGATTAAAAAGGCAACAGTTTAGTCTGTTTAAACATGTGTTTTACTTCAATGGATTGTTGTTTATTAACTCTTTTTAAAGTTTGTCTGATTCTTTAGGTGTAGTGAGGTAATATATGTAATGAATTTTTTATTTTTTATTTTTTATTATATATAAATATTTTATGTATATATATTTTTAAAAAGGTTCTTCTAGGCTTTGCATTTATCTAATTATCTAAATACTCAATTGTTTGAATTTAATTGCACAACCAATCAAAGAAGTTTTAGTAATTGGTTATTTATTTAAAAGCAGAAGGATAAGCTTTTAGAAGTACTCTGAGGATGCCCTTATGTTTTAGAGGGTGAAAGTGCTTAGCACTATTTTGCACCGTTTTTTTCAACCATTGTCGTCTATTTGTTGGTTGCTGTTTGTGGACAATAAATCCTGACTGAGTGACTTCTGAGAGCCTTTTTATGATTTACAAGTATATCCAGTTATGTTTTCTTTGATTTAAGTGAAGGACACAGTAATACCTGCTGAATGCACTATAAAGAATAATGTCATGGCATTATCACTGTTTATTTAAAAGTATTAGATAAACCTGGATTTGAACCCAGTATCATCTGGGCTGAAAAAGAAATATGTTACTGGATTTACACCTGCTGCCACAGAGTCAACTAAGCAACAGGTGTGTTTCATACACTCAGTACTAATTCTCAGAATTTTTGCAATGAGCCCCACATTTGTGCACTGCTTAATTATGTGTAAACAGGGAAAGTAGTGGAAATGTATACTTGCATGTGCAAACACTTTGCCTGCCATCATGCAAACCCACTGCCCACCTCTGTGTTAAGTAAAGTCAATATTAGCATGTATTAGTGCTGTTTATTGTCCATTTAGTCTTCATGCCCTGAAACTACATGTGGAAGCATAACAAAATGAAGGCCCTATCTAAGACTATGTCAGATATTTACAATGCAGCCATGGTTACCTCTCCCAGTGCACTGCAACCCTGGTTTCTCAGTACTTGTTGACAAATATATCAACTACACTACATAAATTAATAACAAATGTGTGATATACCATATGCATCAATCTGGTAACATGCAGAACTATAACTATCTTGACAGTTGAACATGCCTCCACATACATTTCATTCAGGCCTTCCATCATCTTATATGCAACATCCAGTGTTGATGTAATCCACTATAAGTTGTCCTGCAGCCTTGAAAAGTCAGACTTGTGCCCTGGCACTTGTGTAAAGTACTGAGCTCAGTAGTGTGTGTACTTGGATAGGTAGGGGGTTTTCTTCTCACTGTGGTCCACGTGTGTGTGTGTGTGTGTGTGTGTGTGTGTGTGTGTGTGTGTGTGTGTGTGTGTGTGTGTGTGTGTGTGTGTGTGTGTGTGTGTGTGTGTGTGTGTGTGTGTCTAGCTAACCTGAAGAGCATAAGTGTGCATCCTACAGTTACCACTCCACTAACATGGATTAACACTATTTTGACAGTTGCACATGCCTAGACATCCATTTCATGCAGTCCTCCCAACATCTTCTTTCCAACATTCAGTGCTGATGTCACCCACTATAAGTTGTCAAGCAGCCTTGTAAAAGTCAGACTTGTGCCATGGTGCCTGTCTTAAATACAGAGTTCTGTAGTCTGTGTACTTTGATAGGTAAGGGGCTCTGTTCTCACTGCAGCCAACTGGTGTGTGTGTGTGTGTGTGTGTGTGTGTGTGTGTGTGTGTGTGTGTGTGTGTGTGTGTGTGTGTGTGTGTGTGTGCATATGGGTGTGTATGTTTGTGCACTTACTTGACATTACAGTGAGCCTATTACACCAGCATGTGGGACACTGCTCTTAATATATTATCCTCAGCTAGCACTCTAACACTGCTGATATCATCACTTATAAAGTGTTGTCTGAGACTCTCCAAGTCAAACTTGAGATGTGGTGCTTGCCTTAAATGCAGAGTTCTGTAGTCAGTTTACTTAGCTAGGGATTCTGTTCTCACTGCAGTCAACTGGGGTGTGTGTATGTGTGTGTTTGTGCACTTAATTGACATTAGACAGAGCCTTTTGCACCACCATGTGAGACACTGCTATTACATATTGTCCTCACCAGATACTGCTGGTGTCATCAGCTATATCCGATTGTGGATATGCACTCTTCCCACTAGGGCAGGGTCAGAGACTGGCCTGGAGGCCAAGCAGAAGGCAGCTCATCCTATGCGATACAGATTACAGTATCTTGGCTTTCAGTCTATCTACATAAGTCATGGCTTGGTTTGTAGGCCCTGTGTTTTCTTGGTGGGAAACCTCTGTGTTCTCTCCAACTGCTGCAGATATCTGGTGAGGTACATGCAAAAGGAAATATTATACTGTAATAGTGTTCTGATGTGGTTCGAGTACAGGGCTGTTATATAATCCTCAGATCTGAATATGATGGGGTGACTTATGATGTGCACAACATAGCCTTTCCCTTCCACTGTGGGCACTTGGTGGTCAAAGTTCAGATTGCTGTCTACGTGTGTTCCCAGGTCTTGCACCACTGGATTTCAGCATAGGGGAAGTCTTATCAATGCTGTAATTAGATGGAAATTCCACTTTGCAGAAAGCCAAAATAAAGACACATTTTTGCATTTATTTGTAGACTGTGTGGCTTTGTCACCATTCATTTGTCTGTATCAGCCCCTCCTGTAGTATGTTATCATCATTGGTAGCCAAAATGATTACACCCAATATGCAAGAATCAGCAAACTTTGTTAGCCAAAGGCCATATACTTTAGCCTGAATTGTCAAGAAATACATTCCAAACAGTAAAGGGCCAAGCACAGATCACTGGGGTAAGCCAATGGTGACAGATCTACTGGTACAGGTTAATTCACAAACTTTCACAGTATGTGTTTTGTCAATGAGCCAACTGGTTACCCATTTAGTGACTTAAGTGTCAATCCCCAGCTGAGAGAGTTTCTCAATGATATCTGATCTCAGTGGAGGATTGTGTCAAAACCCTAGGCCAGATAAAGATAGGCAGTGTGCACTGCCTTACCTTCATCCAGGCCTATCATACAGAATCAATGGGTAGTAACAACATCACAGATCATCTGTGGAGTGACTCAGCATGTACACCTTACTGACACAATTAAATACACACTTCAACACCCCCCTTAACACAGACTATGTTCCTGTAGAAGAGTGTACATCAACATGCATCCAACTGAGTTGGGGGGACAGCACCTGATGCATGCATGTATAGACATATCCTGACTCTTCTCAACTGTGAAGTAGACCAACATGTCATCATGGACCTTTTCTAAATAGACACTAGTAATATCCTGGCTGTGTGCAACAGGCCTTTGTGAGTGTTAACATCTGCATCATGTCTGGTACATCTAATAGATGTCCTCAAAGAGGTCATTGAGGGCATGCATGATGACAACACTATCATCCTGTTGACCAGGCCAAGGCATTTGATACACATCCACACTAACGTATTCAATCAACACTGTCAGATGTGGCCATAAACAGCTCTATCACCAAGTGGGTAGGTAAGTAGATCACATATGTAGCATCTAAATATGTTGAAATGTGTGAAGTGACTCATTATAAGGTCGAGTGATCATTTCCATACATCAGGGTTGTCTACTAGGCCCTTTCCTACCCATTATTTAAGTCAAAGACATCACAAATGACATGCACATCCTGTGTCCAAACAGCTGTCTGAAGGACTACAGACTGTGGGCAATCATTCACTCCAAATGTGAGATTAGTATAATACAGACAGTATCAATAGACACTAAAGATTGTTGCCACAGCCATGACAATACATGAGATGAAACAAAACATGGGAGGATTTATGTTATGAAAAAAATACACAATCCAAGGATAATTTTGACATCACACCCTATAAACAGATCAAGTGGTCTGCGAGCTTTTTCCTTGAGTAGATGGTATGTGAAATGTCCAACAGCATGTGGCCACAGTGCTGACTACTGTGTATATGAAGGACATCCACATCAAAGGCCATAACACATCCAGAGTTCACAGCCTTCATCACACCAATAACTGAGTGCAATGCACTTTTCTTCATGTACCTCCCTACATATTGTCCAGTGATGTGTAACTGAAGTGTACCACCTTTGCCACAGTGAGCTGTCATGCATCCTATTGGCATCTAGGTATTCTTTTGTTGCATAAAAATTACTGTCTGATGGTGCAGAACCCCCAGACAGTAATATTTATATTTCTAACCTACCCACCTTTAAATGCCCCCTAAAAGAATACTTTACAATATCATGGACCTGCTCCTGTGCCAGTCCTGGCAGATCTAACTCACTATACTTCACTCACTCCCTTCAACCTAAATCACACTTTTCAACCCTCTACAACCTCCTACTCCACTTCTTTCTTTTGTTTTTTTCCCACTACCTTACCTTATCCACTTCATCTTTACAGACCTTTCCTCTACATCTTTCTCTTTTCTCCCTACTCACCTAAGTTACCTGAAGGCATCCTACCCTGCACTCTTCTTATAATCTCCTTTTCTGTCCATCCTTCTTTCTTCTGTAACCATAATATGAATACCATCTATCATACTAAGACATCACTCAACTTTCCCTCATTGTCTCTAATGTAATCTCTAATCTCTCTCTTAAATATATTAGATTTGTCTCAAGTCTCATTTATTGTATACTAATATGTGTAACAAATAATATGACTAATGGGTTTTTCCTAACATATATTCTCTAACTCGTGTTTTGGTTTTTCAGTGCACTGTACTATAAAACATATGTTATGTTTTTCTTATTACATTTTTTCACTTCTGTGTTTTGTATTGCATTGTATTGTATTGTAACATGATACTTTGTGATTTAAAGTATTTGTAATTGATTTTTGAAAGAGTGTGGCTGGGGAGCTTTTCTCCCTATGAATCTAAGGAAAATGGACACTTTCTGGCCCAGTCAAACTTTCCCAGTAAACAAATGTCAGATAAATAAATAAATAAATACACATGAAAAAAGCATACATGCACATATAGAAGGCCACAGGCAAGTCTTGCAGAGTTGCAAGTGTCCACATCACCAAGGGGGTGGTTAGGTGTACATATAAATATGCTTCTCACTCTAACAGTGGGTAAAACTGCCTTCCAGTTTATAGCCTGCTACAGACCACCCTCCCAAACCCAGGAACCCCACTCGGCCTTCCTGAGAACACTGGAAAATATGAAGGTCTCTCCAAACACCATTATATTGGGCGACTTCAACTACCCAAACATAGACTGGGAGCATTACTCTAGCTCCAACACCCTAGCACAAAGGTTCCTAGAATTTATAAACTCAAATGCTATGGAACAACTTGTTACCATTCCCACAAGAGGGGAAAACATACTGGACCTGATCATCACCAACATGGGGACTCTATGCTCCAGACCAGAAGTGTATCCCTCACTGGTAAGATCAGACCATAAACTAATCTCACTGGATATTCACATCCCGACCCCACCCCCTGCCCAGAAAACCACAGTGAAAAACTTCTCTAAAGCAAATTTCACACTCCTTAAAACTGAGGTGGAATCCTTCAATGCCCCCAGGCCTGTGGAAAATATGGCCCAGGCCACAGAATCCTTTATAAACGCATTCTATGAACACCTTCAGGAATGCATGGATCATGCAATCCCAAATAAAACCAAGACCCAATCCTCCAAAGGCAGATGTCCTGTCTGGTGGACCCCAGCCATAAACAAACTATACAATAGAAGGAGGAAGCTACTAAATGATAGAGCAAAATCCCAAAAAGGGAAGGCATCACTGATCAGTATTCGCAAAAAACTTTGGGCACACATAAAATTGTCTAAGGCCAGCTTCAAGAAAAAAATTGCACAGGACACAAAGGATAATCATAAGGCTTTCTTTAGTTATGTTAGGAACCTAGGTGGTAATTCCCAGATATGCTCAGAATTAGTCCAAAATGACAAAAAATACACTGAACCCACATACATTGCCAACATCCTAGCTGACAGGTTCAGCACAAACCCCCCCCCCTCCACACCAAAAGGGCAAATATTTATCCCAGCAGAGTGTTGCCCCCCTGACATCTCAGATGCTCAGGTAAGAGCCGCCCTCTCCAAAGCAAAAAACACAGCATCAATGGGACCAGATGGTGTCCCGGGTTGCGTCCTACATGAACTCCAAGAAGAGCTAAACCCAAACATAAAACTACTGTTCAATCTCAGCCTTACTACAGGATATGTGCCCAAAGAGTGGCATACAGCTACAGTGGTCCCTCTCCATAAAGGTGGTGCCTCAATGGATCCTGGAAACTATCGCCCCATAAGCCTGACTAGCTTGGTCTGCAAAGCTATGGAAAGGATCATCATGGACCTCATAAATAAAGATATTGGGGACCTACAAACACTGGATCCTACCCAGTTCGGCTTTGTTAAGGGCAGATCCTGCCTCTTAAACCTGGTTGATTTCTTTGAAACAGTCACCAAGGCCATTGACGAGGGGAAGGTAGTCTACACAGCCTACCTGGACCTCGCAAAAGCCTTCGATACAATACCCCACTCGGGTATTATAGATAAGCTCACCAGCTTAAATATAAACCCCTATGTCACTAGATGGATTGCAAACTGGCTCAAGGACAGAACCCACATGGTTAGAATTGCTGGAGCCATGTCAGACTCCAAACCAGTTACAAGTGGTGTCCCACAAGGCTCAGTCCTGGGACCTCTCTTGTTCGGTATATATTTCTCGGAGGTACAGGCCAACACAGAAGGACTGTGGCTGACCAAGTTCACAGATGACTGCAAACTGGGCGCCATAATTGACTCTCCAGCCGACACAAGCATCCTCCAAAAGGGCCTCATAGAAACAGACTACTGGTGCCAGAGCCATGGCCTCAAGCTAAATGCAAAAAGTGTATAGTCATCCCCTTTGGCAAAAACAAAGTGCTCACAAATTACCACATAGGTGGTAATCCATTAAGTACAGAAGAAGTAATTAGGGACCTGGGGACCCAAGTTGATAGCAATCTCTCATTTGACAACCACGTGGCCAAAGTGGTTAGAAAAACATTTTATATAGCCCACCTAATCATGAAGGGATTCACATCTAGATCAGGGGAGGTCATCGTGCCTCTTTACTCATCCCTCATCAGGCCCATAATTGAGTACAATGCCCCTTTTGGGATGTACCTTACCAGACACCTGCAGCAACTGGAAAGACCCCAAAAGTACCACACCAAGAGGATCAAAGGGCTCAAACAGATGCCATATGCTGCCTGGTTAAAGAAACTCCAGCTCTACTCAGTGGCATACCACCTGTTCAGAGGCGATCTGTGCCTGATGTATAAAGCCATGTCCAACCCGGAATTAATGGACATGCTGCACCTCAGAAAATCCAAATCCCATCGAGCTCACGCTCAAGAGACTTGAACCTCAGCACTGAAATAAATAGGACATGCTGGAGGGACAGATTCATAACCCAGAGGCTCCCTTCACTCTGGAATAAAATCCCAGTCCAGGTTAGGCAGAGTCCCTCATTGACTCTCTTCAAGAGGAATCTTGATGAGTGGATGGGAGATCGTAGGTTTACCCCGGGTATCACTTCTGTGTCACTGTTAGACAGAGGCACAGTATACTAACCTCGAAAAAGGGCATAGCAAAATAAATTTAAAATGGGTGGCGAAAGCCAAACACATTCTGGCTAGGCTTATAAATGCCCTAGGGCAGATAGCCTAGTATGAACCTATGAACCTATGAACCTATGACTATTTGGAAACAGATGAGCAAGAAGGAGTGGCACTCTATAGTTCCACAGTCTGAGGATAAATAAAGTGTATACTGAAACATGAACAGCCTTGACATGGGGATGAAGACAGACTCGCAGCCTTCTGGTTGAGAATATTGCCCCCACTATAGAGGATGGCTGAAGATGTGATGGGCTTGGACACAAAGTATTCCCATAGCTCTCTAGATGACAGGCCCTCCCAACGGAGCTCACATCCAAGGCTAGTAAAGGGGAATAAATAGGCTTTAGTCTCATTAAAAAAGAGGTAAAGAAAAAAAATCAGCTATTTAGAACTGAATTTTAAAGGCTATAATGTAGTATTTACAAACTGTATGAAGGAGAAGCTAGCATACAATTTTTCCATGATATCAGTTGCCATCCTCCTACTTAACAAAGATCCTTGGTGAATTTCTTCAGATAAGATGCACTTCTAAAAATGTCAAGAGTTTTAAACTCTGCTGAGTCTTATATAAGATGGGGTCTATATTAGAACATGGATGTTTCACAACTTCGAATGTTCTAATATCGGCCCCTATTCAGTAAGCACTGAAAAAAGCGAAGCTGTGGAATACTGAATTTCTTCCTAGGGAAGGAATTCGGTTGGCCGTTCCTGTGGCTTTGCTATGTTCAGCACTGTGGTGGAAAGTTACAGGTTGGGATCAGGTAAGTGTGCAATTGTGTGGACGTGAGAGTTAGGGCACGGGGTAGGTGAATTAGGGTTAGGGCGTGGGTCAGGTAAGTGTGCAATTGTGTGGACATGAGGGTTAGGGTGGAGTAGGAGAGTTAGGGTTAGGGTGCTGGTGAGGTGAGTGTGCGATAGTGGTGGACCTTAGGGTTAGGGTTTGGGTTAAGGTAAGTGGGTAGCTAGTGGTGTGTGTACAGTTTAGTTTAGGGTTAGATGTAGGATTTTAGGTGTATGTGTGTGGATTGCTGTTTGTTTGGTGTGTTTGTGTTGTGTGTATGCGTGTTGGAACAGCAAATTTTTTCCCTGGGGAAAAATTCATTGTTCTGCATGTTCGATATTGTTGGTGTTCACTGAATAGGGGTTGATATTAGAACATTTGACATTTTAAAAAGTTGATATTCTAATATAGATCCATAAGAATGCTCATATCTAGGAGCTATGACATCAAAGTCATTGAAAAAATGTCAAGACTTACAATACAATTAGCTAATTATAATTAGCTATGTTTAAAAATAAAGCTAATGGGTTGGGAGAGAGAGGATCTAATATCATGGTTTCAGAATACCATAATAAATTAATAAAAATAGGCAACACGTAGTGTTTTATTGACGTTTCGTCGACGACCTTTTCATTTTATGGGATAGCACTACTGAACAACTAGAATCCATGCATTTCATGATGAATAACCTTACGACTTGCCTTAAGTTTACCATGCAACATTCCTCACGTAGGATAGAGTTCCTAGATTTATTTATTGAGAGATTACCGAATGACATAATCAATACAGATGTACATCGTAAGGCCTGTTATAGTAACACCTTACTTTCTAGATCCAGTATGCACCCCCCTTACGTTTTTAAAAATATTATAAGAGGACAGGCTATCAGGGCCTCAAGATTAAACCCTACGAATGATGGCTTTGAAACTGAGTTAACTAGCCTGAAAAACAGATTGGTCAATATGGGTTATACCCCAACTGAAATCAACTCCCATATGGATGATATATATGAACTGCGTTGCACTAGAGCAGCACCTTATTTTAGTCCTAGGGAATTTGATAATCCTTTAGGTAATAACTGTAATAACCACAGTATTAGATTTTCAACACAATGTTCTTCTGACTACTTCAAAATCAAGGAAGTTATTAATAGGCATTGGGGTATCTTACATGTTGACAGTGATTTAAAACAGATCATGGGTGAGACACCCACTTTCCTTTATAGGAATAAACATAATTTAAAAAGGATACTTTGTTACTCTAAAACTATAAAAAGTGATAAGGGTGGTTGTACGAAGCCATGTGGGCATTGTCATTTTTGCCCTTTTATTGACAGTAACACTCACTTTTTTCAACCAGATTTACAGAAAGTATTTATGATACAAGCAGATGCAAACTGTATGACATCAGATGTGGTTTATTTGGCTACTTGTCAATCCTGCCCGTCATTCTATGTAGGCAAGACTAATCGCCCCTTAAGAGATAGGATGAGGGAGCATATCTATCATATGAAGAGAGGTACATTGCACAGTGCTCTAGCCAAACATATTACATTAAACAACAATGAACATTACTTTTTATTCAAGGTGCTAGAAGTTATTTCTCCTAATGTAAGGGGAGGTGATATCAGAACCTACACAGAAAGTAAGGAAATGCAATGGATTATTTCATTGAGGGCTGACAAAGGTTTTGGCCTGAATGAGAGAGCCTCTATAAGATCAAAACTAAAACAACGTAGAAATGTCAAATGAATTGTTATACACTGATTATATACAGATGTATTTACTTTTTAATTTATATATAGTTTTGTGTTTCTTAATATAATTCAGTTAGTCATAATATTCTGATCAATATGTTTGTAATTTGATGCCTAGCCATTATTTATCTTTCAGCAATGCATTTTATGAAGCTTTTATATATTGTTTTTTATCTATCATTTTAAACATCATCTATATCTTTAAAAATGATGGGCAGTACCTTGTTTGCTAATTAACCATGAGTATGAGTCATCATCTGCAGGTATATAAGCATGCAGTTAACATTTGGATTTTTGAATGGATCTGATGAAGCTACTTGCGAAAGCGCTTATCCTGTCTTATATTTTTGTATTAAAAGTGGAGATTTTAATTAATTTTTGCATCATTTGACTTCCTCACTGTCGCTCAGTTCCTGGCTTTATTTACTGATTTTAAACTTTTTTCTGTGAACCTGAGCGTTTACCTGTCCCATTGGATTTACTTTGCTACATTCCTAACATTGTGTTTTAGGACTTGTAATTCTTTGTCATTGGCAATTTTATACAAAGTTGTTAGAAATGTTAGGACTCCAACTTTAAACCAATTACGAGAAAACAAGAAGCCTTGTTACTTGCCCTATCATCCCTGTCTATGTCTTTAGCTGCCCAAGCTGTATTTGGATCACCTGGGCTGTAGTCACAGCTTTATTCCTCTAAGGCACTGGCATAGGCTATTCTATGCAATTCTTAACACATTGTGTTTGGGTGTATACAAAAGTTATATAATTACAATAACATTACATCTGGATAAGCATTCATTCTTATCAGCACCCAGCCCCTATCTTTAGGCTACTAGGTATGTGAAACTTTCCCAGGATACTAGCCTCTCCCTTTTACCCAAAATGTTCTGCCAGGAAGTTTCTGCTCCAGATTTCTGTTAGGCTGTAATCAGGCAGAGCAGAAATAACTCAATTTTATCATACTAAATTTCTGTAAATCAAATCTGCTATGAGATATGGGGAAGAAAAGTGGATATGTTGACAAAGATGGACCTGCTCATCAAGATCTAATGTTATGTTAATAAATAGCTTTCAGATCTGAAATGAGGTTCACTCTCATCAACAATAAGGACAGAGTACTAAGGTTATCTTGTCAAATGACCACAGAAGAGAAAACAAAACATGACAAGTGGAAGTTCAGAAGTCTTTCTTTCATCCTGGTACCTGGGTCACAATGAACTTCATCCTACTGTGATCCAGTTAACAGGAAACAATAAAGTTTTCTGACCTCCTGCTGGTCATATTTCACTCCCAACCTTATCTTCCTGGGTAGCCCTTCTTAGTAGTACATATTCCTTATGACTGTGGCCCTGAAATAAGATACAAATCTAGAGATCAGATCCAGTTTGTACTCTCTGGAAAAATGTTCAATGAAGTCTATATAGCTGCTACAAAGCATCATTCATGGATGCATTACTGAAAGGGAAAGGTGGCTACTGCCCTAGTTAAGTGAGACAGAAAAGGTAAAGATTTATTGTCCTTTTTGTAGTAGCTCTTAACAGTCAGTCAACCTCCTGGACAATGAGTTTTAACTTGAAATTAGAACTTTGGAGTCCAATTTCTTGTGATAATAACAAGAACTGTGATTCTTTTCCAATAGATTTGGTTCTGTCTACAAATAATCTTAGCTGTCTGTATACATCCATACAATGCAATACTTGTTTGCCTCTGTCCAAGTAATTTGGAAAGAAGACAGGCAGGTTTATGGACTGGTTAAGATTTGTCTAAATAGCTACCTAGGGCATAAAACATGGACGCACTCTATACAAATGAGCAAGAAAGGGAGATTGACACACAAAGTTTATACTTCAAAATTCTTCTGGTGGAAATGGTAACCACCAGGAAAAAGAATTTTCAAGGCCACACACTTCAGTTGTACATTAGCAGTTCACGTGAATGGATGAAAAATTATAATTGATCGTACAAAGTATAAATAACTAAGAATGACAGCACCTTTGAGTGGAATATGAACGAGAAAAATACTTCTAAGGAAGGCCTTGCAAACTTTCAGGAAGTAATAACCAAGCAAATACAGTGTGTATTCATGCAGCCAAAAGGAAAGCAAAGTAAACAAAACAAAACTCAGTTCACATTGTGTATAGAAACAAGATAGTAAGGCAGGTCATAAAATAAAATTCTCTTTAATCCAGGGCATAGGCAGAACAAAACAACAGTTAAGCTCTTTTGGCCTAACTGCTATAGGGGCTTTATCAGTTGTTTTGTTGTGCCTTTACCTGGGATTAAACAGAAATTTATTTTATGACCTGCCTTACTGTCTTGTTCCTACACACTATGTGAACCAAGTTTTATTTAGTAAACTTTCAAGGAGGCCAATGGTGCAGAATTATCCCATCTATGAAAATTAGACTTCATTGCTGAATGTATTTTAATGGAAGAATAACTTAATACGTCTTTAATATCTCAGACAAGGAGTCAAATATGGCCTACATTGGAGCAGTAAAGGAGTAAAGGAATCCAAGCATTTACTGTAGCCCTTAGCCCACATATTAAAAAGGGGTCATGTACTGTTTAACATTTCTTTAGTATTAGGTCTCAATGCAGATGTAAGTATCTGGATGTCACTATAAGGGTAAGGAGGGTGTCTGGTCACCACTGAAAGTGGACTAGCTATGCGATTAAATGAAATAGTGAAGGCCAAGGTGAGCCTTGCCAGACAATTTGCTCAGGCTGGTTCTGAGTGACCTCAGAAATAGAGGCTTCTCCAGAAGTTGAGGCCAAAACACAATAGAAGCAAACTTGGGAATGTCAGTATGAGGTTATGTTAATGCCTTGGCCAAGCACAGCCTAGCTTTTTGGAATCAAGGGAAGTGGAAGAAAAGTGTAAAGGAGACTGGGGTCATTACTGGATGAGTATATCCTCTGGACATTGCCTCAGAAAAGGCTTGGCAGAGTAAACTTTGCTGCACTTTGCATCAGTCAAGAGAACCAAACAAGTTGCAGCACGGCTTCCCCTGTGATGGAGGAGTTTCTGCACTACTGCCTGCCTGAGAGACCACTCATGCAGCATCAGTAGATAGTGAATGACACTGTCCAGTAAGAAACTGTCATCATCTGAGATATTACTGGCTGTAAAAAAGCTTAGTCCCATACTATCAGTGCTTCTTGAGAGTGGGTAGGAACATGCTCCTCCCTACTTATTTACAAACCAAACTACTGCCATGCTGTCAGCATAGATGGTAATAGCACATTGAGGAAGAAAGTCTTGAAAGCTGTGTAATATGATCAGAACTATCATCTTCTCTAAAATATTGGTGTGCAAACTGGCCACTGATTATGAACCACCTGCTCTTGATAATGCCCCCTACCATGACAAGAGTCATCTGTGGTGTATGACCATAACAGGGATAGGGAGTAAGAAGAAAATGCTTATTGCATGGATTTGCATGTACATTCACCACCTTAAGTGAAAGGTACAAGTCACAGATATCTATACCTTCTGTGACAAGACATAGTACCCATTAACTGACACTACTGAACATTTAGGTTCAATTCATTCATTAATTCCCCTCTTTTCTCACATAATAACTGGCATTTGAAACCATGAAAATAGTTGATACCATAATTCTAAGGCTTTGAGACACAGAAAAGAAGGGAATGGATGAATATGCATGAACTGATTTACCATGTTTTCTAAAGAAGGATTCTGTCCAATGGGAGACAAGCTTTTGCAGGACAAAGTGTCCAGGGTACAGCCAATGAATATGAGCATCTGAGAGTCTTTATATCGGACTCTGAAGTTTTCACTATATTCCCAAAGAATGGAAGAAACTTCGTCCTAAGGACTGCATTCTCTTCCTACCTTGCATCCTGTGCTTTGTGCAACCACAGGCATACATTTGTTGAACACCTCAAGGGTTGAGATGAACCCAAATGGATGCATCAATAATCAATAATGGTTACCATTGATCTGAAAGAGCAAAAAACCTCTTTTTCTCAAAATATTTCAAGCCTGCACAAACTAAAAGTTCTGCTGGTGATTCCCTGCTGGATAAGGAAAGTAAAAATATATTTTTCTGTCTATGAGTGATAGAGATGCTTCCTGTTCTACCTGCTCCATTGTGTTTTCTGTTTTAAGAAATATGCTTGGGGTAGTGTTTTTTTTTTTTTTCTGTGTGAGAGATAAACACTTAAGTTATCCAGGCTGCACATTTCACATGTTTTTTCATTGGTTAAATTGTTTCTTGAGTGATGCTTAAATACATGGTGAACTTCTGGGTCGTTTTCTTTTTCTGAAAATATTTCAAAACTGCATAAACTAAAACCACTGCTGGTGATTCCCTGCTGGGTGAGGAAAGTAAACCTACATTTTTTTTGTCTGTGAGTGACAGAGCTACTTCCTTTTTTACCTGCTCCATTTTGTTATTTGTTTTAAGAAATTGGCTTGGCTAGTATTTTTGTTCTAGGTGAAAAATAGACACTTAAATTATCTAGCTGCACATTTGACATTTTTTTCATTGGTTAAATTGTTTCTTGACTGATACTAAAATACACAGTGAATTTCTGGGTCTTTGTTTTTTCCTGAAATGGTTTCAAGCCTGCATAAATTAAAAGCACTGTTGGTGATTCCCTGCTAGTTATTTTTCCCCATCCAACCTCTACTTCATTGATCTGCTTTTTAAACCTGGTGATATTAAGCTGCCCATCCCTACTATAAATTGAGCTTAATAAGCTCCTCCCTTTATACACTGCTGTTGATATATTGAATTATGTGTGTGCTTTTCCTTATGCTCATATTGAAAAAGTGCATTTTGCTTCTCATTGTCTGTTCTACTGATATATTTGCTTTGAATGCATTATTCAGCTAGCAGTTGGATAAAATAGTGCATTTTGCAGTCTATCAAACACTTGTTTTACATCTGGAAGTCAGTGGATTTTCCATCTAGTGCACCAGGAGGTAGCCTGGTCTTTTTAGGTTGGGGAACCACTTGAGATTTCTTCACGTAGGTTTATTGACTGGAGGGCTTATTAATCAGCTTATCTTGTTATAGTGCATTTATAAATTCTATACAATTGAGTGGCTCTTGGATCATTTATACAAAGCAAAGTACTTTTATTGAATAATCACACTTTTATAAATTGTTTAAAGTACACTGCTGTATCTGTATTTTTAATTTGTTTATGGTAGCATTTTGTATCTTTTAATTTTGTTTGTAGTAGCATTTCACACCGGGCACTCCTTTACTGTTCTTTTACCTTAGGAGGACTGAGATTATTCATCTAGTGCTAGTAGGTGTTTACCTGGTCTAGCTGAGCTGGGGAGCACACAAAAGGGATCTAAGTATTGTTTTGCACTTCTCTTATATACTGTGACTGTACTGCAGAGGTTTAAAAAATGTATTGTCTGCTGCTGCTTTAAGTAGTTAATTGTACTGTATTACATTGTATCTGTTAGTTGTAGGGCTGTTGTAGATGGTTTGTGTGGTCTTGTTACAGTTGAGCTCCAAACCAGCTATTCTACATTAAGAAGGTGTTTTTCTGCACCCTTGTGGCAGAAGTGTGCTGATCTAACCTGCCTGAGTTGGAGATTGCTGGTAGAAGGCTTATTGTGTGCTTTCCTGATTGGTAGTTAGCTTAAAACTTGTTTCTCTTTGCTCGTATTTAAGCCTCTCATTTGTGTGGTGCTGCTCTTCATGCAGTGGCAGTTAGCAGTGCCCCTTATTGGAGCAAAAGCCTAAAAACAGAGTTTTTCCCTAAACAGCTGTCAGTGAAAGCCTTCCAAGCTTTTGTGCTGGTCTAGGAGTGACTCATTTGTGCATTGTGCAGTGTTGCCTTATTGTTCAACTGCAGCCTACATAAATGATAGGTCCCTTTTGTAGTCTTGACACTACCAGCAATGTTCTGTCAAATTAACCCATTCCCTTCTCTAATAAAACAAACAGTAAGAGTCTGCTATCATGGATGGGAAGTTTCCCATCATCTCTCTGAAACCCTGATAGACATGGGAATCCTGAGGCAATTTGGCAATTGTCTGATGTATACTGACAACCACATACTCCTGAAACAAACAACTACTTTATGTGAGAGATGTAGTTACACTATTAAATTGGAGGCAAGACTTTCACGTAAGAACAAATGAAATGCCATACTAGTTGTCAGCACACACACACACACACACACACACACACACACACACACACACACACACACACACACACACACACACACACACACATTTCCTACACTAAATAAGGACATGATACATAAACCCACATATGCAGAGGTACTCATTAATAACTTACCAAAAGATCAGAAGCCTCCCAAATGGAAACCACTTACACACATAAAAATCCCAAAAAACAACCACAATACATAATAACACATGCATTAGTGTCTCAACAAATAAGCCCATAAGGTATAACACCACAAAACCTAATGCACTGGCCATAGCTGACTCCATTGTGAGACACATGGATGTTCCTCTGACCAGGCTGGATAAGGAACAGGTTATGGTTAGCTGCCTGTCAGGTGCAAGCATCCATCAAGTCACTAAAGCACTCAGGTCACTTAACCACAAGTACCATAGTCCATGTGGGGGTGAATGACTTAAAAGGTACCTCACAGGACTCCATGAAGAGAGACATGACTGAGCTCTCAGATTATATGTTACAGGCAGGTATAAGCCTGGCCTTCAGCAGCATACTGCCTTCTCCAAGGATGATGACACAATGCAAACAAAAAATGATTGACTTACGATTGGCTTAGCTTCTTGTGTCAGTCCAAGGAGATCCAATATCTGTCAGCCTGGGAAGACATGGTTAAGGGCCCACCCTGCTTTGTCAGAGATAGTCTGTACCTGTCTTCTTGGCATTAGCCACCTCTAGTGTGCCTTTTTAGACAGTGTCAAAATAATCAACCTCCCAACATAACAAAATCCTCTCTAGATAAACTCAAGGTATTTTTGGTTAATGCTAGGAGACTAAACAAGAAACTGCACTCACTGGAAGGACTCTTTACTTTGGAAGATGTTGATATCTGTGAAGTCACCGAGACATGGTTCAAAGGTGGGGAAAGCACCCTGCTGTGCAGGGCTACAATGCCTTCCATACATTCAGACCACAAACTGAGTGTGAAGAACCAAAGGAGGAGGAGGTGTATCCATCTTAATTAAGGAAAATTACATCTTGGGAATGGTCAAATAGTATGACTCTGTTGATTTACTCCATGTCCAATTAACTATAGGCAAAGCCCCCTACCACATCATGGCTATCTATAGGTCCCTCACCATGAAACAGGAAAAGCATGCCACATACCTAGACTTACTGTAGCACTTGCCATACAGCCCAACACCTTACTCATGAGTGATTTTAATTATCTGAACATTGACTGGGAAACATACATGACCACAACCATGCTGGCTCAAAGATTCTTGGATTATGTCAATGCAAATGCTCTGGAACAGCTAGTCAGCACACCCAAACGAGGCTTAAATGTCCTGGACATAGTACTCACTAACATGGGACAGCTTTGAACCCACCCCTACTACCCACATGTGATGCCCTTCATGGTAAGATTGGACCATAAATCAGTCTTGTTCCATAATAATTATAAGACCAGATACCCGATCAAGCTCAAAAATGCTTAAGAATTTTTCAAAGGCAAATTACATCCTGCTAAGTGATGGTATAAGAAGTTTCAAAGCCCTCTCATACACAGATAACACTGACTGTTATGCAGACATGTAGACCTATGCGCTGTATAACCGCACTCCTGGTCAACAAATATAAATAAATAAATAAAATAAATAAATAACCACTTAAGCAGTTGTACAGAATCAGCTGTACCGGACCAGATTAAACTTCGCAAAAACACGAATGTCCTTCATAATAAGGAAACCAACAGGAGGATAAAACAGAATTCTTCTTTAATTCTTGAAACCACTTCTTTTTATACATCAGGTACCTCAATCAAATCACCACTTAACTTCCCCAATTAAATTTAATTAGTCAATTATCGAATTACTTAATTGGGAAGTTAAGTGGTGATTTAATTGGGCCACTTGATGTATAAAAAGAAGTGATTTCACTGGTGTATTTATTCCTTGAAGGCGAAAAGTCGAGGTACCAAAACTCTTAATAAAGAAGAATTCTGTTTTATCCTTCTGTTGGTTTCCTTATCATGAATAACATTCATGTTTTTGCGAAGTTTTGTGGAGATCCTTGTATTTCTAGTATTTTCTTATACCTGACCAGATTAAAACCAGGTCTTGCAGATAAAACAAGCCACTCTGGTAGAACCCTAGTAAAAGAACAAGAGGGAATTGGCACAGTAGAGGAAGAAATCCTTCAATCGATTAAAATCAAATCCTCCAAAGCTAATTACAAAGCAAAAAATAGGCTCTCTTGCTAAGGATAATCAGAAGGCATTCTTTAACTATGTCTGAACTGGTTGTGGATGGCACCACCCATACTCAGCTGAAGGTAATATCCAACCTGCTAGCTGACAGATTTGAAACAAACTTCATTCCCCTGCCCCTCCAGTAATCCTCCAAAATAAACCTGCCACCATTTCTCAGCCTATTATCTCAAGAGAGCAGGCCATCTCTGCATTCTCCAAGGCTAAAAATATGGCATCAATGGGACCAGACAACATCCCAGGTTACCTTTTAAACAACTTAAAACATGAAATCCAAACTAAATGAAGCTGGAGGCAACACCAAAATGTAAAAGGAGCCAAACTTTAATAACACATCCAAACGAAATGACAGTTCGCAAAGTAAGTGCTTTCGCATTAAACTCTTAATGTTTCTTCAGACTTTCAGAGACTTGAAGAGTTTAATGCTAATGCACTTACTTTGTGCACTGTCTTTTTGTTTGGATGTGTTATTAAAGTTTGGCTCCTTTTACACTTTGGTGTTGCCTCCAGCTTCATTTAGTTTGGATTACATGTAGTGCTCTGGAGCACTTTATCCACACACAGCTCTTTTGTATTTTGGAACTTAAAACATGACCTAGCAGACTCACTTGGATCTCTGTTTTGACTATCCTCATCTGCAAGGCCATGGAAAGAATCAATATGGACCTTATTAACAAGGGCATAGGTAATCTTCAAACTCTGGCCCAATGCAGTACGGATTCATTAAAGATAGAGCATGCCCATCTGAGTGTCTCCTCCTGGTGCATCTGCAGTTAACTCCTACTGACGCCTCTAGATGTCAAATATTGCTTTTTCATATTTATATCAATAATTCCAAAACCATGCTATGTACAAAGTTTTAAAAGATTTCATCTTAAAGCTTACACAATGACAAACGCAACTGCTTTAATAGTTTACCTCTTTCTAATGCAGGTAAACAGATATTAACTGTTGTTTTTATGATATTAACTGTTGTTTTTATGATATTAATTTATATAGATATAATTTTCACATTTTTCTTAATATTTCAACAACCAAGTAACAGACAGAACTCCTTAGCTTCATATGAATGCTTTCCACTAGAGGAATAAAATGCTGCCAACTTCTTTCGGCTGCTCCTGTTAGGGGTTGCCACAGCAGATCAACTTTTTCCATTTCTTCCTGTCCTCTGCATCTTGCTCTGTCACACCAACCACCTGCATGTCCTCTCTCACCACATCCATAAACCTTATCTTAGGCCTTCCTCTTTTTCTGTTACCTGGTAGCTTCATCCTTGGTATCTTTTTCCCAATATACTCTGCATTCCTCCTCAGCACATGTCCAAACCAATGTAATCTTGCCTCTCTGGCTTTGTCTCCAAATCTTCCAACCTGGGCTGACCCTCTAATATACTTATTCCTAATCCTGTCCATCCTCGTCACACCCAGTGCAAATCTTAACATCTTCAACTCTGCCACATCAAGCTCTGATCCTGCCTATTTGTCACTGCCACTGTCTCCAACCCATATAACATAGCTGGTCTCACTACCCTCTTGTAAACCTTCCCTTTCACTCTTACTGGTACTCGTCTGTCACAAATCACTCCTGACACTCTTCTCCACCCACTCCATCCTGCCTGTACCCTCTTCTTCACCTCTCTTTCACACTCACCATTACTCTGAACTGTTGACCCCAAGTATTTAAACTCATCCACCTTCACCACCTCTACTCCCTGCATTTTCACTATTCCTCTATCCTCCCTCTCATTCACACACATATATTCTGTCTTTGCCCTGCTGACCCTCATTCCTCTTCTCTCTAGAGCATATCTCCACCTCTCCAGGATCTCCTCCAACTGTTCCATACTCTCACTACAGATCAGAATGTCACCTGCAAACATCATAGTCCACGGGGACTCCTGTCTGTTCTCTTTTGTCAACCTGTCCATCAACATTGCAAATAAGAAAGGGCTCAGAGCTGATCCTTGATGTAATCCCACCTCCACCTTAAACACATCCATCACTCCCACCGCAGACCTTACCTCTGTCACAGTACCCTTGTACATATCCTGTACCACTCTTACATACTTCTCTGACACTCCCGACTTCCTCATACAATACCATAACTCCTCTTTAGGCACCCTGTCATATGCTTTCTCTAAGTCCACAAAGACACAATACAACTCCTTCTGACCTTCTCTGTACTTCTCCAGCAACACTCTCAGAGCAAATATTGCATCTGTAGTGCTCTTTCCTGGCATGAAACCACACTGCTGATCACTAATCATCACCTCCCTTCTTAACCTAGCTTCCACTACTCTTTCCCATAACTTCATGCTGTGACTGATAAATTTAATCCTTCTGTAGTTACTACAGCTCTGCACATCACCCTTATTCTTAAAAGTTGGTACCAAAACACTTTTTCTCCATTCCTCACGCATCCTCTCACTTTCCAAGATTTCATTAAACAATCTAGTTAAAAGCTCCACTGCCATTTCACCTGAACACCTCCATGCTTCCACAGGTATGTCATCTGGACCAGCAGCCTTTCCATTCTTCATTCTCTTCATAGCTATCCTTACTTCCTCCTTGCTAATCCACTGCACTTCATGATTCACTATCCGCACATCATCCAACCTTCTCTCCCTCTCATTCATCAGCCCCTCAAAGTACTCTTTCCATCTGCTCAACACACTCTCCTCACTTGTGAGTACATTTCCCTCATTATCCTTTATCACATTTACCTGCTGCACATCTTTACTAGCTCGGTCCCCCTGTCTAGCCAATCGGTACAGGTCCTTTTCTCCCTCCTTAGTATCCAAACTTTCATACAACTCTTCATATGCCTTATCCTTCGCCACAGTTCTCTTTGCCATGCACCTCATCTCCTTATACTCTTGCCTACTTTCTTCATTTCACTGACAATCCCACTTCTTCTTCACCAACCACTTTCTCTGTATACTCTCCTGTACTTCTTAATTCCACCACCAGGTCTCCTTGTCCTCCTTCCTCTTTCCAGATGTCATACCAAGCACCTTTCTAGCCATCTCTCTTACTAGCTCTGCTGTAATTACCCAGCTATTTGGTAACTCTTCACTGCCACCCAGTGCCTGTCCTAATTCTTCCCTAAACTCCACCTCACAATTACCCTTTTTCAATTTCCACCATTTGAGCCTTGGTTCTACCCTCAAACTCATCCTCCTCTTCATGATCACCAATGTCATCCTACAAACCACCATCCTATGCTGCCTAACTACACTTTCCCCTGCCACCACTTTACAGTCTCCAATCTCCTTCAGACTGGCCACTCTACATAAGATATAATCCACCTGTGTGCATCTTCCTCCACTCTTGTATGTCACCTTATGCTCCTCCCTCTTGTTAAAATATGTATTCACCACAGCCATGTCCATCCTTTTGGCAAAATCCTCTACCATCTTACCTTCTGCATTCCTTTGTTTAACACCATACTTACCCATCACTTCCTCATCCCCTCTGTTCTCTTCACCAACATGCACATTGAAATCTGCTCCAATCACCAGTCTCTCACCCTTGGGTACAGTCATCACCACTTCATCCAACTCACTCCAAAATTTTTCTTTCTCATCCATTGCACAGCAAACCCATGGAGCATATGCACTAACAACATTCATCATTGCAACATCAATTTCCAGCTTCATAAACATCACTCTATCCGACAATCTTTTCACCTCCAAAACACTCTTAGCATACTGTTCCTTCAGGATAACCCCTATGCCATTTCTCCTCCCATTCACACCGTGATAAAACAATTTGAAACCATATCCGATACACCTAGCCTTGCTCCCCTTCCATCTGGTCTCTTGCACACACAATATACCAACCTTCATTCAGTCCATCATATCAGCTAGCTCTCTCCCTATAAATGCTGCCAACAGCATGTGTGTAACTTGAGTGGTTGCTGAGGTATTATAAGTTGTTTACAAAAATTATAAATGTAATAGTTATTGTGTTTACTGTGTTTACTGTGACTTATACAATTCATTTTAAGACCTAGAACCTAAAGAATGCTACCATTATAAAAATAGTTTGTGCTAAAGAGTTTGCCATTTATACTTCTTTCATAACCACTGTGGTTCTAGAGATAAGAACATCTGTTTGAAATGTGAGAATGTAATTTGATTCTGTCAAAGGGTTTAGGCTCTGCTCATTAGAAGCTACAGTGCAAATTTCCAGAGCTCCAATGGAGTGACTGAGTTAAACATGGTTGACTTCTTCAGGAAAGTCACCAACGCCCTGGACGAGGGGAATATAGTGCATACCACCTATCTTGACCTAGCCAAGGCATTTAACACAGTCCCCCACTCAGATATTATAGAGAAACTCTCCAGGTTGAGAATTAACCCCTACATTACCAGATGGGTAACTAACTGGCTCACTGACAGGACACATACTGTCAAAATAGGTAACTTCACCTCTAGCAAAAGACACCAGTGGTGTAACACAGGGTTCTGTGGGCTCCTTACTGTTCTGAATTTCATTCTCAGAAGTCCAGGCAAATTTGGATGGCCTGTGGTTAACCAAGATCTTTGACGGTTACAAACTGGAGCAATCACTGACTCCCACAACAATGTTATCATACTGCAGACAGGGTTAACACAGACACATAATTGGTGCTAAAACCAAGGATTACAGATAAATGCAAACAAATGCATTATTATTCCCTTTAGAAAAGCTAACATCACTGCTAATTGCATTATGGACAGCACCCTCCCCCCAAGAGCAGACATAATGGTACATGATGTGGTACTCAGGTTGATAGCAATCTGAACTTTGACCACCACATATCCACAGCAGTAAGGAAATCCTCCTATGTGTCAGATCTTATAAGTAAAGGCATTGCATCTGGATCTATTATACTCGGCAGTCTTCAGACCAATAATTGAGTACAAGAAATTACAGGGTACACGAGACAAGTCTTATATGGAAAGACTGAAAGCCCTGTCACTGTATTCTGTCTCCTACAAGTTGCTAAGGGGTGACCTGTGCCTGGCTTACAGGGCAGTCTCTGACCCAGCCCTGATGACAATGCTACACATTCATAAATCAAACTGCATGAGGGCCACTCATTCCAGGGATCTTAACCTAGCCTCTGACATGAACAGGTCATGCTGGAGAAATAGATACATCTCCCAGAGACTGCCACTTCTCTGGAACAAGCTTCCAATTCACCTATAAGATATCGCTATTTTCCAATTATTGCTATCTTTGGGCTGGCAACCATTCTAGACAGTCTTAGTGGCCCCTCCCAGATCCTTGATTATTTCTCTGCCAGTGTCCACATCAGAACCGAAGCTAATGTGGTCATCACTTTACTCTGGAAAATATGGGTGCCATATGAATGGACTACTAATAGCATTATTTTATACACCCTACTTTTTAGCTTCTTTGGTATTCTTCTTTCATACCCTACCTCTGATACTCTGTGCCAGTTGGCTGCTCTGCCTCTGATTATAGGTTTGACCTCTTTACTCAGACTTTGCTTTTCCTCAACCATGCCTTCCAGACACTTGAAGCTGCTGACTTGTTCCACTGTTTTCTCTCGTATTTCACTTTCAAATTTTTTACTGATTATTCCATTTGCTGCCATGACCACCATTTTGCTTCTACTCAGTTTATTTCATCCCATCTTCCTTCAGTTCTGCATTCTAGGTCCCTGTCATTTGCTGAAAGTTCTTTTCAGGTTCTTCTTGTATTGCTACATAGTCAGAATACAGCAGTTTTATTTATCTGTCCCATTTGACCTGTTTGCTGATGTAGTCCATCACCAGTATAAACAGGAATGAACTTTAAAGTAAGACCTGATGCACACCCACTTTTACTAGAAACTACCATGTGAGTCCAAAAGTGGCTCATACATTTGTCACTGGGTTTCTGTACATAGTATGCACTAATTCGTCCAATGTTTCTGGGATTTCAAGCTATCATAAGACTGCCCAAATCAATTTTATTAAGATCTCCCCTAAGGTTTTTCCAAGTCTTGGAATGCCTAATTGGACTCTTGGAATGCCTAGTTGGACATTTTCCTCATCTGCATCTTTTTCTCCAAGATCTATTTCATTGCAAAGATTAGGTCATTTACTACATCCAGATTCGAATCTGAAATTCTCATCTCCCATCTTATTTTCTATCACTACACATATTGGTTTATCACCCACCTCTTTAGCACTTTCATGAAATTTGACAGGAGTTTGATACCTCTGTACTGCCCTCAGTTGTGACTATCACCTTTGTTAGTAAACACTGGCAGTAGTATGTTTATTCACCAGTCATTTGGGATACGCCTTTCACTCCATACTGCCAGAACTCACTTCTTCCCTGGTGTGATTAACATCTTGATCATATCTGCAATTATTTCATCTGAACCAGCTGCTTTCTTTGACTTAATCTTCCTTAGTTCACTTTGTACTTCTTCTGTGGTGACTGTTCCTTCTTCTTTATTGGAAGCCATACATATAGAAGCCCATTTTCCGGTGTGTTTTCTTCATTCAGAAGCTTTCTGGCATGCTCCTTCCATTTGCCCTTGCTGTCCTGTCGAATGTTTTTGACATCTCTTATGAATGGCATCTGGTGACCCTGTTCTTTATCTTACTAATCTTCCCTTGCAATCTAATAAAATTTCTTGTGCCACATGCTGATTTACTTTCCAGAAGTTCCTAGAGTCTCTCTGATGCCTTCCTCATTCACATCATGACTTCTCTTTTATTCTCTGTTAACCACCCCGTATTCCCTCTTAGCCTGATCCATCTTTTCTATCTCCCACTTCTTCATCTATTCCTTTCTTTTGATAACTTCCTGGAATTCTACATTCCATCAGCAGCTTTCCTTATGTACCTTGCATCTGTACCTGTCTAGACTGCACATTGTTCTCTCGTCTTCACAAGTACTGGTTTGAAATGATGTCATTCTTCTTTGACACCAGCTATTTCCTTTTCTTCCTTAATTGTTAAAACCCTAAATATTCCCTTAAATTCTATTGCTTTTGCTGTAGTCAACTTCCAGGTCTATAGTCTAATTCTGACCTCAGAGTCTTCTCTTATCACTGCTTGCAGCTGATTTTGATCAATAGCAGTTTATGTTGGAAGCTGGATTCCTTCCCAGTCTCTGATTTGACCCACAGTGCTCTTTCTTAACTAGGAGAAAGTCTGTATCAGTTGCAGGTTGACCACTCTCTTAGCTGATATTGTGATTGTCTATGTTGGCCATCCTTAAGCTGTTTACTAGACAGAAGTTTTGAATGGCCTCTCCTTTATTATTTATGTAGTCTCAATCATGTGGCCCAGGCAATTGTCATATCCTTTTCTGTCCAGATATGAATATTCGGGTCCCCATTATCAAGGTCAAATAATTTTGTCCTGCTTCATTGAGGAGATCCTGCATCTGGAACCTGAGAATTCTCATCTCCTCACCATCATAGCCCTGCTGTAGAGCACAGGCTGAGATCATGAAGACTTTCCTATCTTTACACTGCAGACTTTCCACCATGAGACTGTTTCTGATTTGATGACATTCTTTGCTGTTTTCAGAAGACTTTCTTTCACCATGATTCCCAGATTATTTCTAAACTGACCTCCCCTTGAGTAGCAGGGTCTGGATCTCAACCCAACAGACTTTGTTGTACTGCCCTTCCACCATGTCTCCTGGATACACAGAATGTCTAATCTCCTCTTTACCATCATCTTATCTGCTTACAAACCATGTCCTATCAGTGAACCCATATTCAGCCTAGCAACGTTTAGTACATGTGGCAATGAGATTGGTTTTATATCGAGCTTTTACTCTCAACAGAGCTATCCAATATATCCCATTCTGAGTAACTGGACACTATCCATCCAATAGTTTACTGACCCAGGGCTGCTGGACTTTATGGCAGTCACACATAGGCCAACAGTGCCATGTAGACCCTTCCAAGCAGTCACATGGTCGCTTGCATAGGTCAAAGCTGGATTTTTAATCCATTTAGCACAGGCAGATACCCATATCCTTTTTTGGTAACATCAGTCTACATGATTGATGCAACTTATATGACAAATTGTTTACCACTCTCAGAGTAAACAAGAAAGATGCATCAAGTCACAGCAAAACTCTATCCCCCACTTGGGAATTTTTATCTAGTGGATGGGAAGAATGGCTCTTTCTAATATGAGCCTTTCTAATGTCTGCTGGCACAGTGGAAACCAGCTTTAAAATCTCAGTCCAGCATGTCCAACTTTTGGGAAGCCAGAGGACCCTATCTGGCCTCTTTAGGACAGGTGCTGCAACAAAATCAAGATTTTTCACAAGCTCTACTATCTTACTGACTGGGCGATACTCTAGGAAGAAGGTTTTGGATATGGAAAGCACCTACAAAATACTTAGAAGAGATGTTTTTGGATTTGTTGACCATTCCACTTGCCTCATCATTTCTGTAACCTCCCTGAATATGGGGTCATCTGTAGGGATTGTGGGGATTGTACACCCTTATCCTTATCAATATCTGGAGAAGAAGACTCCTAAGGGCAGTCCCAAATGCTCCCACTTGCACTTGTGTTTCTTACTTATTCTAGGAGGTGACAGGTCCGAGGAGGATGAAGAAGACTGATCTGGTTCAGATAACTTTAGGTTATTCTGAAGGGGGCTGTCAACCTGTTTGCCCAGAACAGAGAGATGGTTGGTAGCAAAAGAACTATGCAAAGGATTGCCTCAGGTGGAGGTCACAGCCTGTATAGGTGCTGAGTGTGGCAAATGCAGCAGAATCTGATTAAAGTTCATGAAATTATTATTGTTTCAATCTTTGATGTTAACCAGAAGTGCTCTTCGCAGCACCTGCAATGTGCCCAGTACTGACTCCTGCAACTCGCATGGAGTTATATGTAAGAGTAACATATCTAAGTTGTTGTTTGTCTTTCGGCTTTTCCCAGTAAGGGGTCGCCACAGCAGAACTCCAGTCCGCTAATGATTGGCAGTAGATTTTTATGAAATGCCAAGGTGCCAACTTGACACCCAACCTTCAATGAAGACATGCCCATTTACGCATGCATGTCTTTCGAACGCTACCCAACCATGGGGAGGACATGCAGACTCCACACAGAAGGCACTCCCAGGCCCAGCCGAGAATTGAATGGGAGAACCTCTTGCTGTGAGGTAACAATGCTACCGCCGTACCACCGCAACATATCTAAGTATGATTGTAAATTATTTTTATAAGAACTGTTGGTCCTACTACTATTGGAACTGTCTGTGTATCCATCTTCCACAGTGCACTCGTTTCTGTCTGCAAATCCTGTTATTTTAGGACTTTGTGTCTCTCTGTATGTAAGACACTGTAGTCACTGGGGGTAGGAATTTCAGTGATCAATGCTATTTTTGTCTTCTTTTCATGGACACCTATATTTGGTTTTCTCGCATCTATTTTTTGAAATGGTGGTAATGGATGATCCTATGCCATATAAATTTTATCAGTTTCCATAATGCTTTGTGGCTCATGTTTAGAATGTTTTTCAGCTATTTCACTATTATAATGTTTGCACAATCCCCAATGCATTATTCTTCCCACATTATTATGCCTTTCGGTGTGCAGTTATTCTGAAATTAGTATATCACAACCAGCGACAAGATGTGTGACTGTTTCTACTTCTGTTTTATAAAACCTACATTTGTCTGTTTCTCCCACATGTTCAATGGACTTTGTAAACCATCATGTATGTAGTCCAGATCCTGGGCCGCCAATATCAACCTTTCGTCTTTGGTTTAAATTCACCTCTCCTTAACCACTCCTGCATTCCGATACTGATCAACATGAGGTTGTTCCAAGAGTTTTCTATACTTGCAACTAAATGTATGCATTTTCCACATTTCTTGCCTTTTCATCTGATCCTTCACCTCATATTCTTTCTTTTTTTTTTTTTGGCACATTCAGTTGCTGCCTGATTTTTATCTACTTCTAGTTTGATTTCCATTTCCACTTGACATCGATATGCTTCTGCTAAACTATGCAGGGGAGTCATCTTAGACTTATTCTCCTCATGTTTTAAAACTTTTACTATATTTGGGTATTGTGATGTCAGCAGAGATATATGCAGTCCTATGATTGCAGATCTATACATGCAATCAGTTTTGAGGAGGCCCATACCTCTTTCAGAATGGGAAATATTGTATAAAGTGCTGGTATACACTGATTTTTATAAATCATTTGGTAAGCATGAAACATCCTTCTTGTTTTCCTGTCCAACTGATCCAACACCTTTTGGGGCCAGTCAGTCACTCCAAAACTGTAAGTTAGGACAGGGAGAGCAAATTGGTTTATAGCTTGGACTTTGTTCCTAGATGTCAGCACTGTTTTCAGTATTAATTTTAGTCTTCTAAAATATTCCTTACTAAGTTTTATTCACATTTGTTCATGTCTTGTTGTTGATCCTTCATCAGTTCCCAAATATTTGTAAACTCCTTCTTGCTTAAGTTCTTTATATCACATTCTTGTCCCAAATTGATGTTTTCTTGGTGCTGCAGCTTTCCTGCTTTAAAGGTTGTATTTACACATTTACCAAGAACAAATGACATTCTTATATCATCTGAAAAAGTTTTGATCACTTGCAGTTGTGCTTTCAGTTCCTCTTCTGGTGAACTATACAGTTTTACATCATCCACAAAAAGAAGATGAGAAGTCTTAACACTTTTTTTGTTTTCTGGGGGCCAAATTGTAGCCATGACCTAATCTGTTAAGCAGATAGCTTAATGGGTTAAGGGCAAGACAAAAGAGTAACTGTGAGTCTGTGACAAAAGAGTCATCTTGGAATATCCTCCTTTTAATTTTTATTCCTGGAATTATAATTTGTTCTTTAACATACCTTAACTGCAAAGAGGTTTGCCACTGTTTCATGGTTGCTGAAATTTAATTAATCACTGTAGGGTGTATCTTAAACATTTTAAGCACTTTTTTATCCATGAATGTGGGATACTGTCAAATGCTTTTTTGTAGTCTATCCATGCCATACTTGGATTATTCCCCTTTTTACAGTTCTCAATTATGACTTTACTTAACAACAAAATATACTTTGTTCCATATGACTTTCTTTTGCTACCCTTTTGTTCTATTGCCATGACTGAGTTTTCTTCTAAATGACTATAAAGTCTGTAGGCATCAATTCCAGTACATAATTTATATGTCATCGGAAGGCAAGTTATTGGTCTATAGCTTTTAGGATAGCTTACAGGTTCTCTCTTAAGTAGGAGTATTATTTTTCCTGTTGTTAACCAGGTTGGTGTCTGTTTGGGGTGCGAATATAAATAGTTCTTACTCATGGCTAAATCTTTATGTGAAGATGTTAATACTTTTAGGCAGAAGTTAGGTACTGCATCTGGGCATGGGATTTTCTACTTATGGAGTGTTTTAGCTTTGTTTCAATTTCTCTGGCCGTTACTTCATCCCATTTCATATCCTGTACATTTAACTTCTTATTCTTTCTTTTAATTCTTATATCAGTTCAGAATCTTAGTTATATTTTACAGGATCTTCATAGTTATTTCTCCAAAATGTAATGATTTCTACTTTTTTTGGTGGTATTTCACTTTCTTTTCCCTTGTTTCACACTTCTCTATAAAACTTTGGGTCATCAATAAATTGCTTATTTTGCACTTTTCTCTTGTATTTATCTGCATATCTTCTAAGTTATATTCTACAGGATCTTCATAGTTATTTCTCCAAAATGTATGTATTTCTACTTTTTTTGGTGGTGTTTCACTTCCTTTTATCTTGTTTCACAATTCTCTATAAAACTTTGGGTCATCAATAAATTGCTTATTTTGCACTTTATCTTATATTTATCTGCATATCTTCTAAGTTTTTCTGCCTGTGCTGATAATTTTTGGTTATTATTTGCAATAGTGCATGATAGCTCCTAGTCTGTTCTGATACTGACATTGATTTTATCACATCTATATTTCTGAGTATTTTTGTTGATCTGTTCTGTTGAAATGTTAACTGTAAGATCTGGTGCACGAAGGCCTAGACAGAATCAGAAGTTTTATGACTTGGACATCAAACAGGCAAGGAAGGTATACGATCCTTCCTAATAACATTTCTAGGAGAACATTGTCACACAACTGTAACTGACAGCTTGGAAACTCCAGAAGGAGGAGTAGAAGTCTCCTTTGTTCCTGACTTTTTTGGAACTTAGACTTGGAGAGGCATCTCTATGTTTTGTACTCTATCCTTGCCAACTTTATTACTCATGTATAACTTGTGCTTTCTCTTATTACTCCTCTCTTTATTTTAACTCTGCCTTTAGTATTCTCTACTATGTGTTTAGTCCTAAAACCTGAAGGGGTCGACCTTGGATGAAGCTCAATTTCAAATCAAAGCCTCACTAGGAGCAAATGAAGAACTTTTTCACTTGAACAACAACATTTTATTTTCCTTTCCTTGAAAGTAAAAAGTGCAGTTGTCTTACAAATCTCACACTCCTAAGATATATCTTGCATCAAACAGAAGACACGAAGGGTGTCTGTCTTGTGGTAGGATCATATGCCCATATTTACATTTCTTAAAAGCTTTACTTTCAATATTGCCTAAAAATAACTGTTCTAGCAACAATGTAAAAACAGTAAATACAGCAAAACAAACTTGCAGAAAAAAATGAAAGACACTCAAAGTATGAAATCATAAGATACAGGACAATTGGCTGCAGTGAGGAAAGTAGCACAGAGAAATAACAATTATTTTATTTTTCTCTTTTTAAAGTACTTTATAAATAGCAATTGAAAAACACTAAAGTATAAACTACAGTGCCAGCAGAGCACCAGAACAAACCGTTATGGTAAGATGACCCCCTGCAGGCCTGAAGAGAGGGGATAAGAAAAGGAAAAATCTTTTTAAAAATGCCAAAAAGCTATAGCATACTGACCTGAATTAGGTACAAAGATAGACAAACAACAAATGTACAAAAAATCTTATAGCAGCCTGAAGCTGTTTCCTCACCTATTGCAGTAAAAGATACCTAGAGAAGATGCCTCTTGGCAGAGAATTGTGGGCAGAATGGCAGAGATGGGTAGCCTGGGAAAGTTTCAGGTACTTGGCTGGCTAAAGTCCAGTGACTTTACTCTTGACTGCTGCTGCTGACAAACCTCCCCTGCTTACACAGACGATTAATGATAGGACTTAACAATGTCTCTATATTATCCTGTGAATCCTTATTATACAGTATAGCATGTTACTTGTTATATTTCTATAAATGTGTCTTTTACTCAGTTTGTAAAGGAGATTAGTGTGTGAATACTGCATAATGACTAGATAGCAATATAGTAAAGGACTATATAAAGCATTTAGAGACTGTATTATGCAGCACCCAGGATACACACATTTAAATGGACACTATTTCCAAAAGCAAATGCAATAATCTGCTATATCAGTTAAGCCAAGATCTCTAATTTATACCTTGTTAATTACACATAATAGCATATTGCTTCAGTACTGGCCAGTAATGTAGCTAAGGCAGGGCGAGAGAGGCAAATGTGTCAGGAAGCCATTCCAGATGTCTAGAAAGGCAAAACAAGGCAGGTGGATGAAGAATGGTTAAACACAAGCCAAATAATGCAAATAGAAGAATAACCAGTCAACACATCTGAATCCAATAAAGTTGCAGTTCCAAAGTTTAATGAAACAGCATAAAAAATGTTAAATAAAACAACATAAAAAAATGCTAAAAACATCCAAGAGAAAGACAAGTGCTTTCACACCTATCCAGGTGCTTCTTCAGCTCTAATAAAACAGGTATAAAATGCTGTGTAAATACACACAGTTTCAGGTCTACCTCTTAAGGTCATGTGACCTGAGCAGTGGTCTTAAAGGAACATAGTCATTTAGGCCCATCCCTCTGTCACTTTGTAATTCTAAAATCCATTTAGTTTCAATGCATTCTGTTTTAGTGCTGACATCACCACCTCTAATACTAACATTACAAAGTTGTAGCACAATAAACTTAAACTTATGGGTACTTCCAGCAACTAAAATATGTTTTGACAGTGCATTCATTTTATCTTTTCTAGAGGCATCATAGATATGTTCACGTGCATGCTCTTTCAAAGTTCTATTAGTTTTACCAACATAAAAACTTTTACAAACAGTGCAGCTAGCTAAATAAGCAAGCTTGCAGCTCTTACAATTTGCAAAGAAATTGAATTTATAAACCTGCTTAGTCTCACGATGCTCAAATCTATCAGTAGTTTCAATAAACTGGCACATATTCCAATCTCAACAAGGGTGAGTTCCTGTTCTATCAGTAATCCTTGGTTTCTTTTGAACAAGTTTATAGCACAACATTTTTCTCAAAGAAGTATTGTTCTTAAAACTAAATTTAGGAACCTCACCTATTTTTGTTTCTGTCATCGCATGTAAGGACATGCCAGTGTTTTTTAATAATTTCACTGAAAGAGCTAACATAATTTGAGAAGGTAGTGCTCAATCTCAGAGTGTCTCCTTATGACATCCTAGAACCCTTGGCCTCTGGGTCTTGATGAGAGAACTATGGTTTGGCCTGGGCTTTCCTATTAGATAGAACCCCTTGTCATGCTACATCTATTTCATGCTGTTGGTAGCCTCTATTACTTAAATCATGCGCCAGCTCATCAAAAGCTTCATCTGCATTGAGCCTGGCATACCTAAGGAATTGTCCTTTCAAAACATTCCTAGGAATATCTGTGGGTGCATACTCTGCCTATGTAAAATACTACATTTTTTACATGATTTTTTGTAAACTTGAATGTCTAGACAATCCAGTTTCTTAGTGATTTTAACATCTAAAAACTCAATATTCTCAGAAGACTTAGGGGTAAATTGTAGGAACTTAGTTGTCTGTTGCAGGTATTCAACAAAATCATGCAGCATAGAAATAGAACCTGCCTATATGAAAAATATGTCATCCACAAACATGGCATAGTATGAGATATACCTGTTTAAAAAGGTTGCTCTCAATAAAGACATAGAGTGTCTCCCAATAAGCCAGCACTAGGTTTGCATAGCTACTGGCACAGGGTGTGCCTATTGGTAGGACCACCCTTTGCTTGTATAGCTGATCATTAAAAGTAAAAACATCGTTGTTCAAAATCAAATCAAGAAGTATTCTTATGAGATAAATATGTCCTGCACTATAATAAGAATATTTAGACAAGAACAGAGTGACAAATTCAATCCCTGTGTCATTGGGTATAATTGTAAAAAGTGATACGACATCCATTGTAACCAACAGAACATCGTCACTACTGTTGGTACTGGATCATTCAAATAAAGATGTTAAAAAGTGCTTAGTATCGCTAAGAACAGTGTTAAATTGAGATAGTGTTCGCAGTTGCTTTTCAGCATAAATAGATAAGGGCTCAGTTGTCCAACCATGGTCATAGACAATAGGCATCATCAGAGGATTTTCCAAGGATTTATGAATTTTTGGGGAGGCCATATAAAAAGGAATGGTAGGATATTCAGTCAGAAAATATAAAAAAATTCCTAAGTGATGCTTTCTTCCATCAATAAATCATGTAGATTAGAGCAAATTAGTGATAACTTATCAATGTCAGATTTAGAGGAAACAGCATAAGTAAAACTATCAGATAGCATGTTACACATGCTCTCAGTGTACCTAGAGGTGTCCGTCACAACTATGGTTCCCCGTTTGTCAGCAGGTCGTATATATCAAAGTTAAATCCATAAAGGCCTTAAACCGTGTGTCCTAAAAGTTAAAAAAGTCTCTAAGATTTTTACTTCGCAACAACTTACATATATTTTGTTCACAAAGTTTCGAAAAAGTCTCAACCAACAGTGGATTCACTGGAACAAACTGGTTAGATCTCTTAAAAACATCACTCTGAACAATGTCATTGCTCATTTGTTAAAGTAATGGTGGACAAGCTAAACAATCCAAATAGAAGAATAATCAGTCAACATGGCTGAATCCAGTAAAGTTGCAGTTCTACAGTTTAATAAAACAGCATAAAAATGTTAAATAAAAGAACATAAAAATGCTAAAAGCAACCAAAAGAAAGACAAGTGCTTTCACACCTACCAGAACCCTTACCTGCTAAAGTGAAGAGAGATCACTCACAGAACAGAAGCCAGCAAGTTTGAAAAAGGACATTGATAGCTGGGCAGCTGGATCTTGGTCCAGCTGTACAGAAAAATATTCCATGGACTTAATTGTGAATATATCCACCATTACTTTAACAAATGAACAATGACAAGTGTTAAACAAGGGCTTTTCTTTTGTTCCTCCCAAAGGCTCTTCTTTATGTGATGTACTCACTGATTTCAAATTATTTGTCTGGAGTATTTCTTTAAAAACTGATATATGGTTTAAACTCCAGTGTTCACAGTGATGTTTTTAAGAGTCCTAATTAGCTTGTTTTGGTGAATCCACCATTGGTTGAGACTTTTTTGAAATTTTGTGAACAAGATATACGTAAGTTGTTGTGAAGTAAACATTGCAGAGACTTTTTTAACCTTACAAACACACAGTTTCAGGCCCTCATGGATTTAACTTTGATGTAACATGTGCATATTAGACCTGCTGACAAGGAGGGTGCCATAGTTGTGATGGGCACCTCTAGGTACACAGAGATATTAGAAACAAATTGGGATGTACTGCAGGTAGATAGTCAGATAGCAAATTTAGTAGGCTGTAAACCACATGTAGTATATAGAAATACCAACTCACTTAAACAGCGGTTATGTTATCCTAAGAGGGCTGCTGGTAATATAGCAATCTCTGTAGGCGAAGGAACAAGGAAATGTAACAACTGCACATATTGTGACTATATAAATGAGCAAATGTGATTTAAACATCCTGATACAGGGATGAATTATGAAATTAAAGTAGATGCTGATTGTAATAGTAGGAATTTAATATACCTTGCTCAGTGTATATGCTGTAATTCCTTTTATGTAGGAAAAACAAACAGACGCCTTAGGGAGCATATAAGAGATCATGTATATTGCACCAGAAAAGGATATAAATACAGTGCATTAGCAAAACACACGCTAGAGCAGCGATTGCAGCAACAGTTTAGGTTTAGTGTTCTCGGAATAGTGAAAGATGATGCTAAGATGGGTAATTTGTCCAACAGAACTGAAGAGAGAGAATTGAAATGGATAGTGAATTTAAAAGCACATCTGGGGAGAGGTTTAATGAACATAATGAACATATTGTTATTACCCCAGCCCTCATAAACAGAAAATTATATAAATAGTACTGAAATGATAAACACCCTACACATTGCTGTATTACGGTATTTTATTTTATTAGGATATCTACATGTTTTTATGATGTGATTATGTGATATGAACATTGTTTATTATTAATTTTTTGACTTTCTGTTGCTACTATGAATGTAATATATGCTGCTTCAAGAAAACACAAGTCTAATGACATCATGCTTATGAATGTTTTTGATAGGCTGTTTTAAATAGTTTTAGAGTGTGATTAGATATTTAAATTACATTTTGGCTTGTTTGGAGAGATGGTATGATGAAGCAAATTTTATATTTGTGAAAGCGCTTACCTGGTCTGCAATAAAAATGTTTTAATAAGAGACTGTGTTATTCTGCCAGTGTTCCTGAAGTGACTGTCTGCCTTGCACTGCTTGAGCATCTTTTCCTGATATTTTACATAGGCAGAGTATGCACCCACAGCTATTCCTAGGAATGTTTTGAAAGGACAATTACTTAGGTATGCCAGGCTCAATGCAGATGAAGAATGTATGGTATCTGCTTTTGATGAGCTGGCACATGATTTAAGTAACAGAGGCTACCAACAGCATGAAATAGATGTAGCATGACAAGGGGTTCTATCTAATAGGAAAGCCCAGGCCAAACCATAGTTCTCTCATCAAGACCCAGGGGCCAAGGGTTCTAGGATGTCACAAGGAGACACTCTGAGATTGAGCATTACCTTCTCAAATTATGTTAGCTCTTTCAGTGAAATTATTAAAAAACACTGGCATGTCCTTACATGCGATGATAGAAGCAAAACTATTTTAGGTGAGGTTCCTAAATTTAGTTTTAAAAATAATACTTTGAGAAAAAAATGTTGTGCTATAAACCTGTTCAAAAGAAAACAATAATTACTGATAGAATAGGAACTCACCCTTGTAGAGATTGTAATATGTGTCATTTTTTTGAAACTACTGATAGAACTGAGTATTCTGAGATAAAGAAGGTTTATAAATTCAATTTCTTTGCAAATTGTAAGAGCTGCAATCTTGTTTATTTAGCTAGCTGCACAGTTTGTAAAAGTTTTTATGTTGGTAAAACTAATAGAGATTTTAAAGACCATGTGCATGAACATATCTGTGAGGTCTCTAGAAAAGATAAAATAAATGCACTGTCAAAACATATTTTAGTTGCTGGAAGTACACATAATTTTAAGTTTATTATGCTACAACGTTTAATGTTAGCATTAGAGGTGCTGATATCAGCGCTAAAACAGACTGTATTGAAACTAAGTGGATTTTAGAATTACAAAGCGGCAGAGGGATGGGTCTAAATGACTATTTTCCTTTAAGACCACTGCTCAGGTCATATGACCTTAAGAGGTAGACCTGAAACTGTGTATTTAAGCAGCATTTTATAGCTGTTTTATTAGATTTGAAGAAGCACCTGGTGTGAAAGCACTTGTCTTTCTCTTGGATGTTTTTAGCATTATTTTATGTTGTTTTATTTGACTCTATATCACCACATCGAATGGTGATAAGATCGAATGCCCTTTGTTCAAACCAAAAAGTCCAAAAAACATAAACAGTGAACTCACGGAACAGTATTTTTTTCCCCAGGGAAAAAAATCACTGCTCTGTGAAAAAAAAAAAATCACAACTTTAAAACAAACTGAAGTGGGGAGCTTTGCCCCCACACCTCCCACACCCCCCTACTTAAATATACCAACTCCAAGATTGCACTACAGTGGAGAAAATAGCAAAGCCCTGAAGACAGCCCACCAATTTCTTTCCTTGGGAAAAAAATCAATGTTCCGTAACTTTCCGATTTAGGGCTTTCGGACTTTTCGGTTCGAACAAAGGGTGTTCGAACTCATCACCATTCGATGTGGTGATATAGACCGATTTTATTTAACATTTTTAAACTGTTTTATTAAACTTTGAAACTGAAACTTTATTGGATTCAGCCATGTTGACTGGTTATTCTTCTATTTGCATTCCAGATGTCTTCTTTATGCAATACTGGCTTTTAAAATTTAATATTGTATTTGCAGTCAAACCTGAGCTCTGTAGCAATCTGTGTGTAGTCTAAAGTGTATTATACAATGGTACCTTGTTAGTATTCATAAACGTGCATGCCAATTGGTCAGCCCAACCAGTGTATCTGTTGTAAATCGAGCATATACCAGTAGAAAAAAGGCAGGTTGTTGAAGTCTGACTGGATTTTCTTCTATTAATACATACTAACGCTTTTCAGATTTCTTGAGCTAAGAGATCAAAAAGTACAATTGGAAGGCATAAAAAATACAAGGAAAAGCAGGTACATTATGCAAAACTAAAGAAATATACATGATTTTTTCCCTGTGTCTCTCATAGCTCTAAATTGTTCTTCTGCCTTGTTTCCACATTCACAATTTGCTTGTTTGCCCCCCCCCCCCAAAAAAAAAAGAAAAAAAGAAGAAGAAGAAGAAGCAGCAATGGAGATCTTCCTTTCTCTGTTGCTTGCTTTCCAAAGTACTGATGTACTGCACAAGCATGAGAACGTAAGTACCATATGCATGCACAGTACATCAACAAAGCGGAATAATGCAAAAAAACAGTGAAGAACTCCACAATGCCATTATACAACAACATTATTTAAGAAAAGTAAGTAATCTCTTTCTTAAATAATGTCATTGTATAATAGCAATAACTAACTCGTGGGTATGGGTATAGTGAAGATTTCCCCATGGCTGCTTTTGTTTAATCACACCAACCGTGGGTAAATCTTCGATATACCACACCCATGTATTGGTTATTGCTATAGCAACTACTTGCTAAATTGTAGCAAGCAGTTTGCTACAGTTTAAAATCAAAAAACAAAATCTTGTTTTTTTAACTAGAGCCTGAGCACTGTAGCACTCCTTACAGGTAGGTATAAACTGTAGCAAGAAGAACTGATTTTTGTCAATAAAATGTGTGGAAGGAGAGGCAGGGCAGAGAAACAAGACCTGAATGGCCAGAACAGGAGGGGGTATCTCATGCATCTGACCAGCTGGTAGATATGCCAGTAGAAGTCTCATTGTTTTTTTTTCTTTTTTGATCTTCAATGGAAGAGCTGAGGGTGCAGCATGGATCTGATTATAATAAGCCGATGGCTGCATTTAGTGGGGTTTTTTTACTCATCAGTGGAAGAATGGGGGGGGGCTCAATGTGACTGGATTAAGCTGATCTGATGTGAGGCATCTGTTCCTCATTTACTGCAAATTATAAGATTCCCACTTCATCCCTGGGAGGGTCGCTCCCCATGAAAGTACTGCCGTCTAGTAGCACATTCTGGGGTGGTCTGGATGTCTCTGGTATCAATATAATTCAGGAGATGTACTTTTTACTCTTTCCTTACCTGGGATACATACAGGTACAGCATATCATCCAGAATTTAAAAAGTGCAAATTACAAATTGTAAGGGACCTCCAACCAGTGTTCAGTGAGGAAGACAAGTTCAGAAACATTTTTCAAGCACTCTCACTAATGTTATTTAAAAAAAAGTAATCTAAAGAATCTTTTTGTGATAAGCAGATGAAAACAAGAGCAGAACACAGTCAAAAATGGCACATAACCCTACAACCATCCAAGGTATAAAACATGTTAGATGATTTGTATTGTTTCCAATGCAACAACTTCACATTAGTTTCAAAGTACAAGGATCCATTACACACACTTCTAAAATGTCATTTATCTAATCAAATGCAGGAAACATTCAGTGACATGTTATATAGGGGAGACATATCAGACAGTCAGGACAAGGATGAATGCTTACAGGTTAACACACGTAACTTAACTGACAGAACATTCTGTCTGAACAATTTGTTTCAGATATGTCAGTTATGGTTCTTCTTTCTGTATATCTTTGAAAAGAACAACAATGAAGATTCAGTTGATTTAGCTGTTTAGTTTAACAGTCAGTGGTTTAAACCTGCATATTTTCTTTAGAACACACTATGGCACCTAAGATTTTTTCCTTAGGCACAATTAGTGGGCAAATAACGTGTACCGAAGGAACAAGTGATTCTTATTCAGGGAATGTATACTTTTATAATAAATTAACCCTGAATTCAAACTGCTGACTATCTCAGAAATTTCATACTAACTGTAGGATTATCGTGGTTTGTTTCGGCATGTGTTTTATTCACAAGTGGGTAAATATTGTCACATAAGTTAATATTTCAAGTTTGAACACTACTAACCATAAGCTGAACAGTCAGTAAGGTTTTAATACTCAAGGCAGTTTTATCAATATAACAAAATGTTGTTCAATAATGCTAATCTTCTGATGTATCTGTCAGAACCTTGGACTGACATGTCGACACATTTTTCTTCTTTTTCTTTCGGTTAGCTCTACTAATTGCACACAACATCCATACATTCTGATCAAAAGTTATTATCTTGGTAGTCTCTGCCTTTTTCACACATCATCACAGATTGGACATTATTGCAAACTCACCTTTTCTGTTAACCAAAATACCCATCTCACAAAGATTGCTTGTTTAGACAGACTATCTCACAGAGATTGCTTGTTTAGACAGGATAAAATATTACAAATTATTATTTCTTGTTTTCTTTTAATGGATTTAACTAATCTTCCTACATATCTCTTGTATCATGATGTATTTTCTTATTAAAAGTCAAAATTGTATCTGGGTCTGTTATCTTCTAAGCTAAATAAATAATCTGAATTTACTGTAACACACAGGAAGAACCTTTAATTTTGCAGCTGTAACCTGGACTTCTGAAATTTCAGGATAACACACACGCGTGTGCACAAACACACACACACACACACACACACACACACACACACACACACACACACACACACACACACACACACTGGTCTGTCGCTGAGGTGCAGTGGTCACAATAAGTATCTGAGTTGCACACTGGCATTTTTCTATAGCCAGTAAGAAAGAAGTTATGTAAAAAAAAACTTTCTAGGCATGTATGAATATTTAAGCACTGTATCTAACATTAGCAACTTAATAACTTCCAATATAGGCTCATGCTAGCCTAAAAGCTCTAGTAGTTGTAAAACCTATGTGACTTAAATAAAAGGTATTACAGTTTGTGTCACTGTGTTCACTAACAAACATGTTACTGTACCTGTAACTCATTCATACATTTATTTTCTATACAGGCTTGACTACATTCAGAATTACATGGGCCAGAGCCTATCAAGCCAAGCACAGAACACAAAGAAGGAATCAATCCTAGATGCCATCAGTCACCATACTTATTGACTTAATGACAACCCACAAACAACCATGCAAACACCTACAGGAAATTCAACACCACCAAGCAACCTGTAACCATATGGAGAGAAGCCTGAGAATACAAACCAATTGTTTAAGCTAAGTTCAGTTTCCTTGTACCTTAGGTAATTATAAAAGCTGAAAATGGCAAACTTTTTACTTTGCTAAATAAATTCATAAATGAATGAATAAATAAAAAGAAGCATTTTTGAATGCAGAGAATAAGCTCCTCTTGCAATTCCTCATACCCCTACAGCTCTCTATATGTTAAATCTGAGATCATGCATGTCCAGAGCTAAGGGCACTTTCATTACTTCCAATATCCAGCAACCTGACAGCGTTTTTAAACTTCATGCTATATAGACAAAGAAACAAAACTCAGTTATGACTGCAAAAATAATGTACTTGAAGAAATTGCATTCAATTCATTGCCAAGTTTCCAAAAACAGAAATCCTTAATTAAGGGGAAAACATGCAAATGTTACAGTAAAGGAACCTCAGCTCAGAATCAAACCAGGAAACAAAGCACTGTGAGGCAGTAATATTAATCAGTAGTAGTATATCACCAACCTTTAATAACTCCTTTCCCCTGATAGCTTCCAGCCCACCTACACTACCACCCCTTATGTTGGTCTCAAATGCGGCTGTCAATAAGTATTCTTAATTTACCTATCTTATCTATTTCTGAACTTCAGTATACCTTTAAGTGGGATTAGCTGACAAATTACGCTGAGCCACCTGCTTAACTATGTCACAACTGAATGTTATTCAAGTCTTATTTTATTACTTTGCTGTAATTTACTTGGCCTTATCCTTCAGTTGACATCAGAATATACTTGTGAAATGTGATATGAAATAAGCCAGGAGCATAGCCAAGATTTTTGAAATGGTATGTCACCTTCCAGAATGTGGGCCTCCATGACAAAAGTGTATCCATTACAGATCACACACACAGCTTTTGTTTTAGTGTACTTCAACTGTGGTACTGAATTTATGGGATTCAGTAAAGCATTTAAACAGTTTAAATGTGAGTAAATGATACAAAGTGAACAAGGAAGGCAAAAAGCTGCTTTACTCATTCAACTTTATCCTAACCATGAGTCAGAGTTGCAGGCAAAACTGACTTATTTTTAAAAAACTGCATATCATGAAGTATATGGAGAATGCCCCTCTAAGCCTATGAAAGTAGATGTTATTATGTATGCTTATTAGCTGTAATCCTGAAGAGCAAACTGTTTACCTGTGTTGTTGTGAATGTGTCTTATACAATGCGATAATAATGCACTGTACTGTTTTTCCTGACATCTTAATAATATGCACATTGTTCAAATGAATATCTTCTGCAACATGTGCAGGCCTCTAGTGAAAGTGAGTACTAGCCATTTGTACAACCCATCAACAAATTATAAATAAATATAATATAAAGAAGGGGATGCAGGGTTATACAACTAAAGTGTTTCATTTATTCCATCCAGTCATCCATCCATCTATCCACTTTCTAATCCGCTTGTTCTAATGAGGGTCACTGTTAATGTTTTAGCAGAGGCACTCTGCCAACCTCTTTGGGTGTTAACTGTGGTGCATAGTATTCTCAAGATAAGAGAACATGGATCACACACTGCATACAGTATCAGGGCTAGCCACTCAATGGTTTAAAAAAATGGCTCTAGGTTATTCGATTGTGTTGACTAATGTTACCAAAATGGGGGTGGGTTTGAAGTCCCAGAAACATTGGTAGAACTGATGCAGGCTATGTACAAAGACCCAATGACTCAAGTATGACCAATGTTTGAACTCACAGAGGGGCTCCCAGTGGGAGTGGGTGTACATCAGGGTTCAGCTCTGAGCCCACTGCTGTTCATACTGGTGATGAACTACATTAGCAAACAGATCATAGGAGAAGGTCAACAAAGAAACTGAAAAGTAAGGTGTTAAAAACAGTGGTGAGACTAGTAATACTGTATGGCATAGAAACCTGGGCAGTAAAAGCAGAGCAGTTTAAGAAGCTAGAGGTGATGGAGATGAAGTGCCTGAGATGGGTGATATGATGCACACTGTGAGACAGACAAAGAAATGAGGACATCAGAGCAGAAGCCCAAGCTCCAATTGCAGACATGGTCAAAGAAAACAGATTACAGTGATTCAGGCATGTGTGCATAACAGCAGTAGATGATCTGGTGAAGAAGATTTAGAACAGACAGGAAGAAGGCAAGAGGAAACAAGGACATCCAGCTAAGAGGTGAATGGATTGTGTGAGAAAACCTGCAACAGTCAGGCATGACTAATGAAGAAGGTAGGAGACTGGCAATGAATCTTGAGAGATAGAAACAGTTGACACGACACCCCAACACCATCTAAAAAAATGGGAAAACGAGTTGTTGATGATGATGATGATGATGATGATGATGATGATGATGAAATTAAGAAACTGCAAGCTTAAGCATTATATTACAATGTTCTCATACCTGTTACCTTAAACCTGGTCAGTTTGCAATGCCAACACCACCAGCATAGAGAAATAAAGTCCTGACTATAACTTTGGTGACCTAAGGACAAGAAGTGGCTCAGGCAGGCTGTAGAGGCTGGTATGGGGGAGACATGAATAACAAGTATTGGCATGCACATTTCTGTCTGGTTTGCAGGGCTTGGGATGTACTGCTGCAATCAGAAGTGTGCTTCCTATAGTCCTAGTGGAGACTGAGATACTAGGCTCTGGCCAGGCTAGGCACATGGACAGGTTTGATAAGCAACATTACTTACAGAGAGATGGCTTATGGCATGTAGAAGCCAACTAAAAGTATTTCAGCATGTAAGAGGGTTTCCACTTCCAAGTAGTCCAACACACCTTAACAATGTAAGTAGTTTCACTCTACAATCCTCCCACCTCACATGCCATTCATTTTGTCAGCAACTTTGACAAGTAGGATTACAATTAGACTCATACATATTCCTTTGCACTGGGGGGTGGGCACAGAGGAGACAATGTACCACACTATAATGTTAAAACTGCTAATTAGTTCACTGTCTCATGAATCATAAATATAAATATATATATATATATATATATATATATATATATATATATATATATATGTGTGTGTGTGTGTGTGTGTGTGTGTGTGTGTGTGTGTGTGTGTGTGTGTGTGTGTGTGTGTGTGTGTGTATGTACAGATAGAGAAGGAATATCACTGTCAGATATCTGTGTAACTTGTAGTTTATTAATGCATATTCTATGTGAGATATTCATCTAAACAGTTCTGTTATAAAGCATTGTCTTATTACTGAAGTTAATAAATTGCTGCAGTTATGCAGCTTATGTCCTTGTGTTCTCTATGACTGTTCAGGGAAATTCTTTATTAACTAAATTTGCATGAAAACAGGATCCTTGCCTGTAGGGACTTTTTGTTCTGTTTGCCAAGTCTCATAGTTAGTGGGTTAACAGTCAGTTGTTAAAGAAGCAATATGATTAACAATAAATCACATAAAAATTAAATTAAATGCAAAAGGAAGAGATACCATCACCTTGTAAATGAATTTAGCAATAATGACTAAAATGGCAAAAAATGCAGATACAGTAAAATGTCAAGGGGAATGTAAATGCCTGAATGGCCATTAATGATGTCTTGTTACAATGCAAGCTGAAAAAAGTCACACTTATTTTTCTGTGCTGTAGACAATACCAGTAACACAGAACACATATGTACCAGAGACAGCTTCACATTGCTAGTTTACAGCACTTCCCCACTGATTGGTACTGAACCGCTAAGGGAATGGTACTTATCTTCCACTGACTCATGCAGACTAATATGTATTTGTGGTTTATGATAAGTGAAAATTAAACCAAAAAAGCTTGATTTTTGCAGTGCAAAGCAGATGCAAACCTCTGGTGTATTAATCATCATTGGGTAAACTTTGCCTGCCACTTCCTCTGAGCAATACCATCAGGGTTTCTAGCCCTCTTGGCCAAATTAGAACATGATAGGTTTGTGACAAACATTTGCCAGAAACTAACTGGTGTGACTGTGTACAAGTTTAAAAAATAAAAAAGTGTAAAATAATTGGAAAACAGAGAACACAGTAGCCTGTTAAATACTCAACCCACAGCTTATATACCACAGAGTCATCATTCCGATTTTTGTCTGATTTTTAGAAATCCTATGTTCTATCTATTCTAACACGTTTTGCATTTTTTTAAATTCATGATATACCACAGGTAACACAACATTACATTTTTCAGTATACCATGTTTTGTCCTAATATTAGACAATGCATTGTCTAGAGTACAGGTAATATCACTGATTAAGACTAGTAATACATTTTAAGTGGAAAAATAAGCCAGCATCTCTTCTCTACCACTGCCACTGCAGATATGGAATGTTTAATGGTACTGTGTGCATGTGTGTGTGTGTGTGTGTGTGTGCACGTGTGTGTGCATGTGTGTGTGTGTGTATGTGCATCGGGGTGTATGTACGTGTGTGTGTGTGTGTGTGTGTGTGTGTGTGTGTGTGTGTGTGTGTGTGTGTGTATGTGTGTGTGTGCATATGTGTGTGTGTGTGTGTGTGTGTGTGTGTGTGTGTGTGTGTGTGTATGTGTGCACGCGTGTGTGTGTGTGTGTGTGTGTGTGTGTGTGTGTGTGTGTGTGTGTGTGTGTGTGTGTGTGTGTGTTCTTGTGTGTTTATTTATTTATTTTATTTAATAACCAGAGGGGTGGGTTGGACCAAGGAGCATTTTCAGTCACAACTCCAAAGATTGTGATGCTCAAACAGTATTTCAGACTGCATTATGTTAGAATGCAGAATACACAGTGATTACAGTGTAACTATGTAAAGTGTTAGACACAGTATAATACAGAATACACAGTGATTATAGTGTAACTATGTAAAGTGTTAGACACAGTATAATACATCATGTTAGAATACAGAATACACCGTGATTACCATGTGACTATGTAAAGTGTTGCACACAGTATAATACATCATGTTAGAATACAGAATACACCGTGATTACCATGTGACTATGTAAAGTGTTACACACAGTATAATACATCATGTTAGAATGCAGAATACACCGTGATTACCATGTGACTATGTAAAGTGTTAGACACAGTATAATACATCATGTTAGAATGCAGAATGCACAGTGATTATAGTGTAACTATGTAAAGTGTTGGACACAGTATAATACATCATGTTAGAATGCAGAATGCACAGTGATTATAGTGTAACTATGTAAAGTGTTGGACACAGTACAAAGTCCACTGATTGTGCAGCATCAGACAATTACAGTTAGTATATCTGTTAGTATATGTCTGTGATATTTCTTCTTGCAAATATCGTTATGCTTTTAACTAATGTTGTATATTTTTCATTATTGCATTCTCCTTTTATTTTCAATTCATGAAGCATGATTATTTTGTATGAAACTGTTCTTCTCGGCCTCCACTGAAAATGAGCTTTTCAGCCTAGTCAGACTTTCCTGCTTAACAATGGCTAATAAATACATAATAAAATGTGTTCATGATAACTAATGATTTTTTACCAATTATCTCTAAAGCAGAACCTTTGACAGGAGTCTGTAAGATGATCCATTATTTTTTTTTAATAAAATAGGTGCATTTGGTTTCACTGTGTCCCGACTCCAGTGGAAATCACAAACTATGGTATTAAAGAATAGTTTCAGAGTTTGTCTAAAGATTAAAAGGGACTGCATTTATGTCAGTGCTAAGAGAGTCAGTATCTGTTATTTATTAGCCTAGATGTTAGTGTACACTACAGAACTGAGGTACAGAATAGTGTAGCCATTTGGCTTTCTATAGAGTAATGCAGTCATGTTCCTGTTGTGGGGCTACATGCCTAAATTTATCAGAGGCAGTTGTGTAGGATGAGGCAATTAAATAGTATATTTCTGGCTTGTTTTTTCCTTGATTCCATACTTAGGAGGTTAGAATAGCAGGCTTTCAAGTGCATAGTGACATTATCAATTGTTTGCTGACTATGGTCCTTAAATTAGAGGTCTGGGTCCAACCAAGGGCATAAATATATATGTTGCAACTTATTCAAGTTTGTAATTAAGTAAATCAACTATATTAAGATAACTTTCAGGGGTTATCTTTTTTTTGGTTCTAAATAGCATGTAAACTGCCTTTCTGAAATTTAGGGATAGTTTGTTAGAAGTCACAAAGTGCAGTTACTCTATATTAGTAAGGAAGGGCTCGAATGAAAAATGCCATCAGCATTAAAAAGCTGGGAGAGTTGCAGTGACATCATTTATGGAAAGAGAAAACACAACAGTCCCTAAGACTGAGCAATAAAAAGCAATGTATTTCGGCTTCTGCCTTAGGGATCACCACAGTGGATCACTGGTCCACAGACTGATTGGCAGTGGAGTTTTTACCATGTCGAGTTGCCAGCCCAGCACCCAACCTTCACAGAAGGCACACATACACACAAACACACACACACACACACACACACACACACACACACACACACACACACACACACACACACACACACATACTACATTCTTTAAAACTCACTCAACCACAGGGAGGACACACAGACTCCAAACAAGAATTATACCAGAGAACCTCTTGCTGTGAGGTGACAATGCTAACTGCTGCACCGCTGTGGCCAACACCTAAAACTGAGCAATGAGGAATTCAAAAAGTAAATATCTCAACACTGGAGATCTTCATTCTTGTTTGCAAAATAAAACTTCTGTTGCTCAGATAACTTTTTTTCCAATGTAGTGTTTTAGTCCCACTTATTACTGGTGCTAAATACACTCAAATGGTCTCTCAAGGTCTATTAAAAGATTCACAGACATTTCACCTCTTGCCACTGATATACGTATACATTCCTTCCACTGATTTGTGTATACATTATAAGTGTTTATAATGAATAATCGCTGTTGAGTTTGATCGATACTGAAAACATCAAACAAACTCATTGACAATTATCATTCATCTCAAATGCAATCATTGAAAAAATATAATCACAAACATAAACCAATAGGTTACATTTGCAATTACAAAAAGAAAAACAAAAAAACAGCTTTTATGTGGGGGGCTCCCCCAACCCTGGAAATTAAATATACTAATTCCAGGGTGTCACAAACACAAAGAAAAAAAAATCCCAGGAATTCTGAATTTGCTGATATTCTGAACTTTGACCATTACTTAATTTGACTAGCTGTACCACCAAAGAAAAATGCCAGCAGTTCAGCATGTGATAAAATGCAGCAATAATTCATATAACACATACATAGATAGACAGATAGATATGTGTGTGTGGGTGTGCTTGTATGTGAGGAAATGTATATGTAAATATTATGCATATTTTGTATATAGTATATATGTGTGTGTGTGTGTGTGTGTGTGTGTGTGTGTGTGTGTGTGTGTGTGTGTGTGTGTGTGTGTGCGTGTAATCAGTTTGTTCATTGCATGCTTTCAACAACTCATCAACAGTCAGATGTGCAGTGTTTACTTACCTGGAGTGGTAAGTCAGTATTCTAGGACATCAGTGTTCTGGTACTGTTGGCCATTTCATCTCGGTAATATGGATTTCTGGTAAGTGAAATTTCGGTCTATGAAAGTATACCCATATATATATATATATATATATATATATATATATATATATCTATATATATGTGTGTGTGTGTGTGTGTGTGTGTGTGTGTGTGTGTGTGTATTAATAGTATCTGACACAGAAAATATAGTAGTTAAAGTGTTGCAGCTTGTCATAGGTAGGTACAAGGCTATCAGCCCAAGGGCCTAAGTAAGCCTAGCCAACAAGGAAATAAACAGCCCTTGAACCCAGGACCCTGTACACTATAGCCACAGCACTTAACCACTAAGCCATCACAGCAAGTAGTCCATAATTGTCAATATGTTATATTAATTGTGAAAAGATCCTTTGTCAAAAGTTTTTGTCAAAATTCAGGTATCAGTAAGGAGGAAGTAATCCTGAAGTTTAACAGAAGAACTGGGGTAAGACATTCTGAGTGCATGCTTAATCTGTGGTGAAAGTATTCCTGTTTGATGGAAATGGTACCAAATGTACCAATGTTGTTTTGTATCAAGCCACATATATTATTCATTTTGTTTTTTAATTTTTCCTGTGACTTTGCAAAAAACATAGCTGAGTTTATGGAAGTCCTCCCTCCAGTACTTCCTTGGTTCTTATAAGTTGCATAAAAGTATGTGGTGCAAGGACTGGGCTGCCCGGTACAAAAGATGAATTTAAAATGTGAGGTATTTTTTTTTCTTTCTTATTTCAGAATGTTGACACCTTGGCAATTTTTTATTTAAGCTTTGTAAACTTTGCAATATGTGTGGTCCAATTTGTCTGAGTGCATGTGTGAGCTTTTCTCCACAATACAAAAGAAAAAATGAGATGAAAGAATAGAAATGTATGAAATTTGTAAATGAAATGCAAAATGTAATTTCCTTCTCTTCTTGCGACAAGAGGGACTTAATTGTGTGTATATAAGTAAAATGCACCGCAGTTTGGAGTCAAACATAAAAGGAACATAAAATGTGATTACACTATTCTGCAAATGAGACAGCCATTATTACTCCAATGAGACTACTCACTGACTCACAGTATGGCCTTGTGGCAGGATGCAACACTTTAACTGCTGTCTTACTCCTTTTCCATTGAAGTGGGGATCTGAATGTTAACAAAATGCCCTGTTTATTGGTAATCTTTCTACTGTGTGGAAAGAGCTAATGTAATCTAACATAATTTTATTGCACCTCTTTTTTTTTTTCTTTTGTGGGAACAGAATAATGAGCTCATATATATCAGGAAATGAAACCGCTGTAAAATCAAATAGTTTTTGCTTTGGAGATATTGAAGCCATATCTATGAAGGTTTACATTTTGAATTCTGTTTTTGTATTATTTTATTAATTTACAAAAGTTGGATATAGAATTTATTTAGTAAGACACAACTAACATGTTTATTTAGGTTTAGATCAGATTATTATTTGAATATTCTGTCTACAGAACTATTTGTATATTCTCTGCAGTAATAGCTATTGCTTAACATGGTTTTGTTTCAAGATGCTTCTGTCTGAGCAAATAAATGTCCTGTCTACATTTTGTACGTGATTTCATCTCTTATTAATGATGATTTCCTCAGAACAAATCCAAACCGCTACCTCAGTGTTGTCTTATATTAAAAAACAATTCATGTGACTTTAAAAATCATGTTATAAATGAATCATATAAATCACTAAACGGTTCAGCCACAGAAATATTTTTGTTTTGTACCACTCATCTATAAAAATATTACAACTAAATGAATGACATTTAAACTATATTGATATGTATAATGTAGAAAGCATAGTATATGAATGTGTTTTTCTATTTCAATTACACAAAAATATGTCTGTTAATGTGTATATGCATATGTGTGTGTGTGTGTGTGTGTGTGTGTGTGTGTGTGTGTGTGTGTGTGTGTGTGTGTGTGTGTGTGTGTGTGTGTGTGTGTGTGTGTGTGTGTGTGTGTATATATATATATATATATATATATATATATATATATATATATATATATATATATTTATATAATCTTAACTCATTCTTATAAATAAAACGGTTTCCAAGTATCTGTAAGAAAGAGCTTCCAGTTCACACTTTATATTGAGGTATTAATTTAAACCTGGTAGACTGTTGGGATTCAAAGTTACTTGCCAATATGATTCCTTTCTTTTCAAAGCATTATCAAAATCTCCACTTCTAATGTCCTATGTCACATGATCAATGCCAAAGAATAAAAACTTATGAAAATTCTGGCACTGCAAGTTTTGTATAAAGCATTGGTCTCATCACTTTTTATATCTTATATGATTTCATAAGTGCATTTTGATCATTTTCCAGTTGTTTTTCCTATGTAAAAACTAACACACACTAAACATACTGTGATACAAACTATCCCAATGAAATCACAGGTTTCATGCGATCTTTCCCCATAGTTTTTTTTTAAGTCAAACTTGATTTAAACTATTATCTTCATATATGAACATAAGGGCAGCCACGGTGTTGCAGCAGTTAGCGTTGCCACCTCACAGCAAGAGGTTCTCCAGTTCGATCCTCGATTGGGGTGCCTTCTGTGCGGAGTCTGCATGTCCTCCATGTGGTCACGTGGGTTTCCTCCGGGTGCTCTGGTTTCCTCCCACATCTCAAAGATGTGTTGTAGGTGGATTGGGCACTCTAAATTGCCGTAGGTGTGAATGCGTGCATGTGTGTGCCTACTGTGAAAGGTTGGGTGCCAGGCTGGCAACTCAACACTGTAAAGCTCCACTGCCAACCATGAGCAGACAGGTGATCCACTTTGGCAACCCCTAACCGGGAAAAAACAAAAGAAGAAGAAGATCTTCATATATGAACATATACCATTTGCAAGATCCACATCTAAATGTACCTCTAGTACACTTTTCATGGCCACTGTTATATTTGTCTGATTCTAGTAAGTCACTTATCCCATGATTTGTAAAGACACACTGTTTGTTTTTTGAATATAAAAGAACACAGAGGTAGCAGTTGTTCTGAAGAGGTCTTCACTAATAAGACACAAAAGCTCTAAACTATCTTTTTTAAGCTGGCTGTGTTTTTATTTCAATGTTTTTTTGGGGGGGTTTGCATTTGTTTTCACTAAAATCTACACTAAAATGTATTTCCAATGGTGTTCATTGAGTATTTCCATGAAACAGGGCTACCTAATGGCATGGCTTACTTGGTCCTCACAAAAGTCTTTGGCGCAATTCCACATGATGATATTCCTCAGCTTATTGGAACCTTGTGGGTTCAGTAATGCCTAGTAAACAGAAAATGTGACGTCAGGGTAAGAAATAGATTATCAAATGAAAGGATAGTCATTGTGGGTCATCCACAGGGATCAGTGTTAGAGCCACTTTTATTTAGCTTGCCCATTTTACCTTTCCATCGAGTGAGGGCATCGGGCTAGGAAATATGCAGACACCAATGTAGTAACAATAGTAACAATATAAAAGAACAGGAGACCCTACAAAATATCATGACTTTTTATATCACTGGTCAGATATAAATTCTGTATTTTAATACATCTAAATGCTCACTTTGCTACAAGTAACAATTACCAGAATGTGATAAATCAAGAATTATACAATCAACCTCCTATTAATATTCCAAAATGTGCATACTGATTGGCCAGCATACCCGTTGTTAATCCTACAATATACCAACGGAAAAAGGTCCGATCGCCCGGACTTTTTTCTGTTGGTATAAAGTGCTAAAAACATTTTTTTTTTTTTTTTAATGAAGAAAAAAGGAAAAACAGAGCAATGGCGACTTTCTTTTCTCTGTTGCTTCCATTTCAAAGCATTGATGTACTGGGTATGCATGGGACGGAAGTCCCATATGCATGCTCAGTACATCAAAACAAGGAAACAGTGTACCACAACCAGTGGAAGAACAGTAATGCGCTGTTATACAAAGACATTATTTTAAGAAAACTAAGTTTTTTTTTTCTTAAATAAAGTCATTGTATAATACAATAACCGACTCCATGGTTGTGGTATATTGAAATTTACCCTCAGTTGGCTTTATTTAATCACTCAGGCTTCATCCTTGTGATTAAACCACACCAACAGTGGGTAAATCTTCAATATACCACACCATGTCGTCGGTTATTGCTTAAATATCTAATAACATGAAACATCTGGGAGTGTTGTTTAATCAATCACTCAAATCTGAAAGTGCTGCTTGTATATTATGAGAGAGATATCCTTCAGTCCATTAGAAATAGGGGAAAAGTATGTTTCTGTCTCTCTATGAGTCATTAATAAGGCCCCACATGGAGAACTGTGGACAGTCTGCATACAGAATTCTAACTTGTTGAAAAACCTTTAGAAAATCCAAAACAGCCTTCACTAGACAGAATTCTAGGTTTCGACACCTTCACTATAAAGAAAGGTTGAAAACTTTGAAACTATTTGTGCATCATACCCTTAGGGTTGATCTGATCTTTATATATAAGTGTCTTAAAAATAATAGTGAAAATACAGGACAAGACCACCACTACGATGCACATAGGATTCCAAGGTTTTTATTGTAGATAAAAATGAGCGCTTTCACGTGCCAAACGCTGCACACTTCATCAGATTTCATTTTACTAATCAATAAAGCAGTCTTTAAATATACTGACCAATTACACTTAATTAAAATCAATCAAGTAATGCATTTAAATCAAGCAGGTAGTCATGGTGACTATTTCAATGCTGTTAGCTCAAGTCATTCACAGCAACCACTATACCAAAAAACCTAAAATCATACAAAGAATTTTTTCTATACAGTATAATATATATGACAAAATATGTAAATATATATATATAAATATATATATACAAATATAAAAATATACATATATAAGTGTATAAAAGAAAAATATGTATACATATGAAATATCTGTGTATACATAAAAATATTTATAAAGTCATAAATAATAAATTCATGGAGAAGTGACAAACCTCATTGAAAACAAGAATAATAATAATAAAATATATATATATATACATAATTCTTATCATATATCCTGATGCTTCCTAATATTTATGTGCAATTAATACTGGCTTAATACTAATAAATTGATTTAAACCAGGTTCTACATGCGCTCGTAATTTAAAGATCCAGCACAATTCAATAGATTCTAAATAATTCTTATTGTTCCCCCCTCTCTTATTTTTGATTATCAACTGTAATACTCTAAACTCAAAAATATGATCTTTAAAACTACTTATATGTTTCGCTAATGCATTCTGTTGATTATTTCTCCTTATATCATATATGTGATTATACATCCTGTCTTTTAATTTCCTGGAAGTCATCCCTACGTAAAATGCTGAACAGCATACGAAGTTGCTAAATATATGAGATTTTCATCTTCGCAACTAGCATAAAATTTAGGTTTAAATCTATAATTAATAGTGGGATGAGTAAAGTCTTGTTCCTTCGAGATGAACTTACACATATTACATTTGTTGCAGAGATAGGTGCCTAACCTATCATAGTGCCTGATGGTATTACTGTTGAATTCATTATGGTAATGTTCAATACACAAAATCCTTCTTAAATTCTTACTATTTCTGTAAGTAAAAGAAGGGGTATTCCCTATTATAGTCTGAATCTTGAGGTCAGCAATAAGTACCTGCCAATTCTTTTTAATGATATATATAATATTTTTGTTATCATTAGTATATCTAGTGATGAAAGTGATTTTAGTAGCTCTACCTGTATTCGATCTATCTCCTGTATAACTGGTGACTCCCCTGGTATAATCGCCTCTGTCTCTAGGGACATCCATAACAATTTCCTTAATTCAGCTTAACATAGAGTCAGGATAATCCCTTTCTAACAGTAAGGTATACATGGCATCGAGTTGTTGTTGCCTATTGAGGGCTTCTTTACAGATCCTAATAATTCTAAGATATTGTCCCTTTACTATATTAGAGAAAACAAACCTAGGATGCATGCTGCTAAAGTGCAATAGTGCATTTTTCCAGCAAGGTTTTCTATATAATGTGGTAGAAATGTTACCTTGACTATCTTTCATTATGCTTATATCTAAAAAATTTTACTTTGTTGCAAGAAAATTCAAGAGAAAATCTTAAAAAATCAGTGGTAGATTCTAAGTAATTAATAAAGGCTTGTAATTCTTCTATGCTGCCTTTCCAAAAAAATAGAACTTCATCAACAAATCTTCTATACAACAAGACATTCTTAAAAATGAACTATCAAACATAAATTTCCTTTCCCATTGATATACCACAAGATTTGCATATGAATTTGCACATGGGGTCCCCATGGCGACCCCCCATTTTTGGGCATACAACATATCTCTATATAGAAAAAACATTATTGGACAATACTAATTCCAAAAGTGCGCATATCAAAATGACCTGTTCATTGTTGAAATTCTCCAATGTACATAGATATTCCCTTATGGCTTCTGTGCCAAAATCATTAAGAATGGATGTAAACAAATTTTTTACATCAAAGGTCACCAGTATGCAAGACGATAAGCATTCTATATCATTGGGCAGATTATTTAAGTCAATAAGCTGAAAGCTGTCTTTAAGAATTACGGGTATATTCCTAACTACTGGTCCCAATAAACTTTCCAAATAGTTGGAAATTCTCTCAGTAACCCAGCCATCACTCACCTACCACTATGGGTCTCATTGGGGGGGGGGGGTAAAATGCCTTTGTGGATCTTCGGCAGACCTTTTATGTAAGGTATCAATGGAAATTCAACCAAAACATATTCATATAATTCTTGTGTAACTTGTCTGCACATTAGCAAAACATGTCTTAAAAATAACTTATTGGATACCAGCTATGGTATTAGCTCTATGACACATGCAAGAGAGACATGGAATAATAACCTACTTGTTGAGCTATCTGCTGCTAGGTCTAGAAGAATGAGTAAAAGTTTTACATTAAGACAAGCAAGACTTGGAGTTCTCTTTCATTACAAATCAGACAAGTGATGCCCTTGTCAGTATTTAATCTCCTGTTAGATGATTGGTTTGTGGAAGGCATATATCAGCAAAATAACCAAGCACAAACTTGTAGTCTTTCAGGCTCTGTCTGTTGCATTATTGCACTGAGCATAGTCTTGACATCTGCATATTTAGTCTGTATAGCACTTCTTTCTTTACTGTCTAACAAAACATATATTTATTGTTTTAAGCTCTCATGGCTGGCATTTATTATTTATTTATGCATTGTTATTTATTATTTAAGAAGGTAATATTATTTAGCACCATAGGCAGGCAACGGTGATGTATCTAACTCCATAATTTGGACTGCTTGTACATACTACCACTGAGATATTCATTTTTATAATTTAGAGTTGACTAAATCAAGAGTTATCAGATAACCGGTGTATTTGATCACTGACAACATCGAGAGGGGTGGCATTACTACTATGTCAGGAAAAAGGCTGTGGGGAATTGGAGAATTTGGTCAGGCAAACTTATGGCTTGTCTTGCATCTCTAAATTTACTCATCCAATCTGTACTGCCATCTCATGGTTTTCTCTCTGAAATTGACTGTGTATGTTTTGGGAATATACACAATCCCTTCATTAACCAAGATTAACACATAACCCATAATTATGTATATCCCATACTCCCTCATCCTTACTCATACATTGAGCTTTGTCTCTATTAGTGCGTCCCCTCCCTCTTCAGATGATCCCCTCTTCAAGCGTTGCATTCCTGCCAAGACATCAGTTGCAGTTGTGTAAACTGCATCAAGTAGCTTCTTCTTCATTTAGAACCAAACTTAAATTGCACCATATTTTAGCTATAAGTAGAGTGCCCCATCCAGTGACTGCAGTTTCATTTGTTATATACAGGCTTAGTCTGTTGAATAAACTTTGCCTTACATTTCTTAGTACATTGCAAACATACTAAATACTTAACAATTTTTTTCCAGTTTCCACTTTTTCTCTCTTAACACTAAATTATTCAATTATTTTATCATACATGAAACATCCGGTGCTCTCAAGCCACACAAGGTTGACCCCTAGCAGTTTTTTCATTTCATACTGATGACATTCTCCTACATATTTAAAAAAATATATTATCATTTCTTCTATTTAAATTTTCAATTACCTTTCCCCCTTTACATTTTCTGAGGGTGCATTTTAGGAATCTCAGCTGCTGTGTGACAACTGACAGTCTAAATGTGTTTAATTGGAGATGTCCCTCAGCTGACCAACAACTGTAGTTATTTCACTGGGCTAGCCTAACTAATAGCCAATACAAATGCATTTCCCTGTATTAACCCCAACCGTCTCACCTCAAAACATGCCCCCTGATTTTTTTTACTATGAAACTGAATGAATAAAAAGTTCCCCAACCATGGCTAAAGGAAGCATAGCACCTTTGAACTACAAACCAACTCTAATTTCTCAGACTAAATTCACCTGTTTAACAATATTACTTATCATTTAATTAAATAATGAAAATTCTTACCAGCCTTACTTTTCCTCCATAAGCAGAGTGAGGCCAGCAAACAGGGGTGGGTTTTAAAATATCACCTTTATGTATCTTAAACTCATTACAGTTCATAGATTCATAGGTAGGTACCAGGCTATCGGCCCTAGGACCTATACAAACCTAGCCAAAAAGGTATCCTGGCTTTCGCCACCCAAGAATATTATTTTCCTGTGCCCCTGTCGAGAAGAGCCACAGAAGTGATACCCAGGTTGAATTTCCTATTTCCCATCCAATCATTAAGATTTTTCTTGAAGAGTGCTAATGAGGAGCTTTGTTTGATATAGACAGGTAGTTTGTTCCAGAGTATGGGCAGTCTCTGGGACAGGAATCTATCCCTCCAGCATGTTCTGTTTATTGTGGTGACATGGTTTAGGTCCCTAGAGCATGTAACTCGGAGGGATTGGGATTTCTTTAAGTGGAATATGTCCAACAGCTCTGGGTTTGACATAGCTTTGTGTGTTAGGCAGAGATCACCTCTGAGTAGGCGATTGCAGTAAAGCTGGAGTTTTTTGAGACAGCCTGCGTAGGGCATCTGTTTGAGGCAGGTAAATCCTCTTTGTGAGGTATTTCTGCATCCATTCCAGTTGCTGTAGATGTCTTGTGAGGTACATACCAAAAGGGGCGTTGTACTCTATAATGGGTCTAGTGAGTGATGAGTAGAGGGGAACAATGACCTCTTTTTTTCCTGGATGAGAAAGCTTTTGTTATGAGGTGTGCCATATAGAAGGATTTCCTGACTACTGTGGCGATGTGATTATCAAAGGAGATACTACTGTCTACCTGTGTCCTAAGGTCTCTTATCACACTTTCGGTGTTAAGTAGACTACCACCTATGTGGTAGCTCATGGGTACAGAATTTTTACCAAGGGGATGACAATGCACTTTTTGACATTGAGCTTCAGGCCATGGCTTTGACACCAGGCATCCTTCTCAGTGAGGCCCTTTTGTAGGATGTCCACATCGTTAGGTATTTCAATTATGGCTCCTAGTTTTCAGTCATCTGCGAACTTCATTAGCCAAAGACCTTCTGTGTTAGCCTGTACTTTAGAAAAGTAGATATCAAACAGGAGAGGACCCAGGACTGAACCCTGTGGTACTCTACTTGTCACTGGTCTGAAGTCAGATTTGGAGTCTGCTACTTTCATGGTGTGGGTTCTGTCAGTGAGCCAGTTGGCAACCCATCTTGTGACACAGGGATTTATACAATAATTCCAAAGTGGTGGATGCTGTCAAAAGCCTTGGCGAGATCTAGATAGGCTGTGTGAACCACCTTACCCTCGTCTATGGCTTTGGTGACTGCTTCAAAGAAGTCAATCAGGTTTAGGAGACATGATCTGCCTTTTACAAACCCAAACTGGATCGGGTCCAGAGTTTGGAGATTACCAATGTCTCTGTTTATAAGTTCCATAATGATACATTCCATGGCCTTGCAGACCAGGCAGGTTAGGCTAATGGGGCAGTAGTTCCTGGGGTCCTTGGTGGCTTCCTCTTTGTGGAGTCGGATAACCATTGCTGAGCGACATTCAGTGAACACAAAGCCTGAGGTGAGGCTATGATTGAACATGGTGCTTAGGTGGGGTACCAGTTCATTCTGTAGTTCATGTAGAACACAGCCTGAGATGTTGTCAGGCCCCATGGATGCTGTGTTCTTGGCTTTGGAGAGTGTGGTTTTTACCTGTGCATCCATGATTACAGGAACTTTGCATTCTTCCGGTATAGAGATGGACCCTTTAAGGGGTGAGGGAGGGTAAAGTTAGCACTGAACCTATCTGCCAGGATGTTGGCAATATCAGTTGTTTCTGTATATTTAGTGCTTTGTGCTGTAACTCGGAGCAGATCTGAGTGTTACCATTGAGATTATTGATATAGCTATAGAATGCTTTGTGGTTGTCTTTAGAATCAGTGGCGATTTTGTTTTCATAACTAGCTTTGGAGGATTTTATGAGGGATCTCAGCTTCTTACTGAAACTGACCAGGGAGTTCTTCCAGTCATGGGATTTTACTCTTTTTTGCAACAGTTTCTTTCTTCTGTTGTAGAGTTTCTTTATGGCAGGAGACCACCAGATTGGCTTTCTTTTTTGGAGGACAGCATCTTGGTTCTGTTAGGGATAGCATGATCCATGTACTCGTGTAAGTGCTTATAAAGTGCATTTGTGTCAGATTCAGCAGTCGTACCTCTATTGTCTGTCTGCATGCGTGTCGTGACGTTTGCCACTTCTGTCTTAAGAAGTGTGAAGTTGGCTTTGGAAAATTTTTTACGGTGATTTCCCTAATGGAGGGTGGGGGCAAGATGTGGATATCTGGGCTGATTAGCTTGTGGTTGGATCTGACCAATGAGGAATTGACCTCTGGTGTGGAACACCAGTCATCCATGTTGGTAATGACCAGGTCTAGGATATTGCTGCCCCTGGTGGGGGTGTGGATAGGTTGATCTAAGGTGTTGGAATTTATGTATTCCAGAAACCATTGAGCAAAAGAGTTGGTACATGAGTAGTTTTCCCAGTTAATGTTGGGGTAGTTGAAATCACCCATTATTAGGGTGTTGGGTTGTACCCTAATATTTTCCAGTGTATCAAGAAATGAGGATTGGGAATCCTGGGGCATGGTGGGGGATCTGTAGCAAGTTACGATTTGGATTGTGGTCTTGCCCAGAGTTAGTTGCACTTGGATAATCTTGGATGCATTATGCTGAGCAACTAGCCTGGAGGTGTGGATACCTTTAATGAATATGGATACGCCTCCATATTTAATGTTTCGTTCCAGGTTAGGTGGCCGAAAGGTGTGGTATGAATTATAGCCTGGTAATGCAGGGGTGCTCTCTGGAGCCTTGAACCAGGTCTCTGTCACTACACAGATGTCAATGTTCTCCATTTTAAGGAGTGCCTTGAGTGAATGCATTTTGAGGTTTAGACTTCTAGCATTGAGTTCCCTCTCCACAGAATCACCCTCACAAAATATTGGTAACTGGACAAAAGAACTGACAGCTTTTCTTTTCTCTTTGCCTCCTGGTAGGAAATATCTTCTTAATCTTTATTTTTTTCCATAATCGTTCACTTCATGGAGTGATTGTTCTTCTTCCAAGAATGTTTTTGTTCCTTTTAGGGAAAAAAAAAACTTTCATACTACAGGACAGAAAAAAGTTTAAATCTTAAAGATCTCTTTCTGCACAATCATGCGTTCATAGGTTCATAGGTTGGTACTAGGCTATCAGCCCTAGAGCCTATACAAGCCTAGCCATAACAATTCCCTGGATATTTCTTCCCACATTATTTACTTCCCTGGACCCCTGTCTAGCAGGGCGACTGATGTGATCCTCGGGGTGAATTTCCTATCTCCCATCAAATCATCAAGGTTCCTTTTGAAGAGGGCCAAGGAGGCACTCTGCTTGACATGTATGGGCAGTCTATTCCAGAGTGTAGGGTGTCTCTGGGTCAGGAACCTATCCCTCCAGCATGTTTTGTTCATTGTGATGACAAGGTTTAGATCCCTGGAGCATGTAGCTCTGAGGGATTGAGATTTCTTTAAGTGGAGCATGTCCAACAGCTCAGGGTTTGACATGGCCTTGTATGTTAAGCAGTGATTGCATCTGAGTAGACGATATGCCACAGAGTATAGCTGGGGTATTTTTAGGTGGTCAGCATATGGCATCTGCTTTAGGCCTGTGATTCTTTTAGTGAGGTATTTCTGCGGCCTTTCCAGCTGTTGCAGATGTCTTGTGAGGTACATACCAAATGGGGCATTATACTCTATAATGGGTCTAATGTAGGATGAGTACATTGGGACAATGACCTCCTTTTTTCTGGATGAAAATCCCTTGATTTGTGCGATATAGAAGGATTTCCTGACTGTTGTGGTGATGTGGTTATCGAAGGTGAGACCACTGTCCATCTGTGTCCCTAAGTCTCTCATCACACTTTCGATGTTTAGTGTACTGCCATCTATGTGGTAATTCATGGGTACATGTTTTTTTTTTTCCAAAGGGGATAATTATACATTTCTTGGCATTAAGCTTGAGCCCATGGCTCTGGCACCAAGCATCTGTTTCTGTAAGGCCCTATTGTAGAATATCCACATCATTTGGGGATTCAATAATGGCTCCCAGTTTGCAGTCATCTGCGAACTTTGTTAGCCAGAGTCCCTTAGTGTTGACCTGTACTTCAGAGAAGTAGATACCAAACAAGAGCGGTCCCAGGACTGAACCCTGAGGTACTCCACTTGTCACTTGTCTGGAGCTGGATTTGGAGTCGGCTACTTTTACAGTCTGGGTTCTGTCAGTAAGCCAGTTGGCAACCCATCGAGTGACATAGGGATTTATGCCCAGCTTAGTAAGTTTATCTATAATTCCAGAGTGGGGGATGGTGTTGAAGGCCTTGGCAAGGTCCAGATAGGCTGTGTGGACCGCCTTACCCTTGTCCACAGCTCTGGAGGCTGATTGGAAGAAGTCAATCAGGTTCAGGAGACAAGATCGGCCCTTCATGAGCCCAAACTGGGTGGGGTCCATTGTTTGAAGGTTGCTAATGTCTTTGTTTATAAGTTCCATGATAATGTGTTCCATGCCCTTGCAGCTCAGGCTCGTCAGACTGATGGGACAGTAGTTCCCGGGATCCAAGATGGATTTCCCCTTGTGGAGTGGGATAACTGTAGTTGTGCACCACTCAGTGGGCACGAAGCCTGAGGTGAGGCTATGATTAAACATGACACTTAGGTGAGGTGCCAGTTCATTTTGTAGTTCATGTAGTACACAGCCCGAGATGCCATCTGGTCCCATGGATGCTGTATTCTTAGCTTTGGAGTGTGCGGTTTCTACCTGTGTGACCGTGATTACTGGAATTTGGCAATCTTTTGGTGTTGAGATGTGCCCTTTAGGGGGTGAGAGGGGGTGAAGGTGGCACTAAATCGATCTGCCAGGATATTGACAATATCCTTGGGATCAGTATATTTAATGCCATTCTGTTGTAGCTCAGAGCAGATCTGAGCACTGCCATTTAGATTCTTGATATAACTATAGAATGCCTTATGGTTGTCTTTGGAATCTTTGGCAATTTTATTTTTGTACCTAGCTTTTGAGGATTCTATGAGGGATCTCAGCTTCTTACTGAGGCTGGTAAGGGAGTTTTTTGCATCCTGGGATTTTCCTCTTTTCTGCAACAGTTTCTTCCTTCTCTTATATAGTTTGTTTATAGCAGGGGACCACCAGATTGGCTTCCTTTTTTTGGAGGACAGCATCTTGGTTCTTTTTGGGATAGCATGATTCATGCACGAGTAGATGTGCTCATACAGTGCCTTTTTGTAGGATTCAGCAGTTGAACTTTCAGATCCCATTTGCATGGGTGTCATGAAGTTTGTCACTTCTGACTTGAGTAGCATGAAGATGGCTTTGCAGACGTTTTTTATGGAGGTTTCCTTACTGGGGGATGGGGGTGGGATGTGGATGTCAAGGGCGATTTGCTTATGGTCAGACCTGACCAATGAGGGGGGTGACCACTGGTGTGGAGCATCTATCTGCCATGTTGGTAATGACCAGGTCAAGGATATTGGAGCCCCTGGTGGGACAATGGATTAGTTGATCCAGGGTGTTGGAATTTATGAATTCCAAGAACCATTGGCAAAAGATGTTGGTACCCGAGTAGTTTTCCGAGTTAATGGCAGGGTAGTTGAAATCACCCAGTATTAGGGTGTTTGGCTGTATCTTAATATTTTCCAGTATGTTTAGAAAGGTGTAGTGAGAATCTTGGGGCATGGTGGGGGATCTGTAGCAAGCTACAATTTGGATTGCAGTCTTACCTAGTGATAGTTGCACCTGGAGAATTTCAGATGCATTGTGTTGGGTAACCAGCCTGGAGGTGTGAATATTCTTTGCGAATATGGACACTCCTCCACCTTTAGTGTTTCAGTCTTGGTTTTGTGGCTGAAAAGTGTGGTAAGAGTTGTAGCCTGGTATTGCAGGGGTGATCTCTGGAACCTTGAACCAGGTCTCAGTTACTGCACAGATATCGATGTTCTCCATTTTTAGGAGTGCCTAGAGAGAGTGCATTTTGAGGTTTAGACTTCTAGCATTGAGTAGCATTACCTTCAGATTTTGCATGCTTGTATCTGTTATGGTGATGGTTTTGTCCTTTGAACCTTGCCTAAAAAAGGCACTATAGGGGTGGCAAGAGCTTTAGCCAATAACCTGAATCCCAGGGGTGACAAGTGCAGACCATCTCTGGCAAAGCATTGTGGTTTGTTGATCATGTCTTCTCAGGCAGACAGATACTGGATCCCCTTTGAATGACACAAGAAGCTTAGCCAATTGTTGAAGTCAATCATTTTGTCCTTATACTGCGGTATCATTTTGGATTAAGGCAGGATGCTACTCAAGGCTAGGGTCATACCTGCCTGGGCCACATGATCTGAGAGATCTTCCATGTCTCTTTTCATGTAGTCCAGGGAGGTACGTCTCAAGACATTCACTCAAACATGGACAATGACAGAGTCGTATTTGTGCTTGTTGTGGAGTGACTTGAGTGTATGTGTTATGTGGCAGATCCTGGCACCCGATAGGCAGCTGACTGTAATTTTCTCCTTGTTCAGCCTGGTGAGTGGGACATCAGTGTGCCTGACTATAGAGTCACCTATGACTAAAGTGTTGGGTACATTTTCTTGCCTTAGGGGCTGTTGTTGGGTGGCACACTGGTGTTGTGAGCTATGTGTCACTTTAGTTGTGACTGATGTTTGCTTGCGTTTCAGATTTGAAGGTGCTTGTTGCTTGGGCAGGTTAATGTTAAGGGCCTCCACACATGTTGGTTTATTGTTGCTATGTGTGGGTGTTAATGGTGTGGGTTTTGAAGGGCTATGCGTTGCTTGAGGTGTAGTGCAGGTGTTAACCTTCTCCTCTTGACTGTCTAGCACAATCTTGGCCGGAGAGAGCTTTGCTTCCAGTTTGGCTATGTAAGTGCATCTCTCGCAGGTTGTAGTGTTGGGTGGTAGGAGGAGAGGGTTGCCTGTGTACATGAGGCAGTTGCAGAATTGCCCCAGTATGTCCAGATTCACCAGGTGGATGGGAGAAATCACCGGAATCTGACCCTTGGACATGCCTGTTCAGGTGCTTTTTTTGTAAAGTACAAGAGCTGTTTTCCCTTACCTTTGCAAGGTACTTCACAATTATAGGCTGTTTAGTGCCTATGATTAATTTCTCCTTATTGACAAGGAGAGTTGAATGCTTGTATCAGTTTCAGGCTTCCTAGTGTTTTCCAGCAGGTTCTAGAGCAAGTGCTAGTCACAGGGCTTCAGATTTTAGTGCTACTACTGAGAAACCAGATAGTTCTAAGGGAAAATTTAAAGAGCAGACTTTCTGGCACCTGGAATAGTTTAACTGTAGCCCCGTGGTGCTGCACAATGTGAAAAATGTGCAAACACATGCATTTTTAAGCCAGAAAGTTGAAAGAGATAGAAATCAGCCCAAAAAGGCTACTAAAATTACAATTTCAGAGCTGGAAACCACTCCTCTAGTGTTAGATAGGCAGTACAATGCTTTCCACTCCCACTGGTAAGCAGCAGGACTTCCCTCTACCACAGCAAGGTCTGGCTATCTCTAAACACAGAAAATAAAGTCCTGAGACAAGCATAGCCAGGGATCTGGACTATACTGGCTAGGAAAGGTGGGAAACGAGCAAACAAGATAGTATTTTTTTTTATTGTTAAAACAGGCTAAACAATGCAATAATACAGTAAATAAACACAGAAAAGGCTAACACACTTGAGTGTGTAGTCCTAACCAGTAAATGCAATTAAAACTCTACAAAAGTAGCAATTTAAAACTTTTTAAATGAAGCAAGGCAAGTGCACAACTGAAAAATTATTTAAGAGGCAGTAATACAGTAGAATAAGTAGCTAGTCTACATATACAGAAAAGTCTATATATACAGAAAAGCAGCTAAAACACACAAACAATTCAGATGCAGTGCAACCTAGAGCACTTGAGTTGTAGCAATATTAAGGCAAATACAGTTTTAATAAAGGCACTAAAATATACTCTATATTTCCAAAATGTTTGAGAAGCACAGTCAGAACACAAGGAGATGAAGGCAATTTTTTTTTGAACAGAAGGCCTTCTCAGATGTTCTCTCTGTATTAGGTAGAATGAACTAATGACACTAGACTGGGAGGAGTGTCCCAGATCAAATTTAGAGTAGGGACGGGCAATTACAAAGCCAGGAAGTATAACAACAAGACACCAACAGGGAAGGAGGGTGGGGACCAATACTAAAGCTATTAGCCTACACTCTTAACACTACAGAAATCTTTATGACAGCAGTGAGCCACAAAATGAAAGTTTTTTAAACAGATAAAGAAGCAAAGAGACTCTACAGAATGTGTTTAACTGCAAACAAATCAGTTACCCATGCAGATTAGTTAATAGCAATAAAATACAGTAAAAAGTATGCAGCAGGCAATAGAAAGTGCTATATATAAATTGCTAGAAGCAATAACCAGTATAAATAAGCCAAAAACAGAGGATGCTTATATATCTCAGATCAGAGTTGTAGTCAATGCCCCTCCTCCACACTGCTCAGTGTGTATAGACAGAAATCATCTGAAAGTTAGGGCTTAAATACCAGATGACACAACCTTAGACAACTTTTCTTTTAAAAAGTACAAAAGAACCAGCCCTCACTAGCCAGCAACCAATCAACACAATCCAGCCACAAAGGTAAAGAAAGGCTTCTGCTAATTCAAGATGGCCTGTTCATGTGCTCAGAACAATCACTGCAAAAACAAACAGGCCCAGAGCCAGCAAATCTGAAATGAGACAATACTAAAGCTATTACCCTACACTCTTAACACTACATAAATCTTTATGACAGCAGTGAGCTAGGAATTAATTTATTATTTTTATTCTTTTTCTGTCTGGTAACCATTGAATAGACATTGTCCACAAAGACCCTGGTGATGCCAGTCTGTAGCTTCTTTCCCTTCCTTCAGAGACTGAATACAATTCTTTCCTCTAAAGAGAAACTCTGTACTTCACCAGTACAACACTGGACAAACTTCTTACAGTTTCTCGACATGTTTAAGCTCTGTGTATCCTTCTAATCACAACCTCTTCTTCTGGGATATCAGTCTTTACCACCCATTATTTCCTTTCAGGAATGTTAGTAAAATGATGATTTTTTTGTTTTTGTTTTTTTGGGGGTTTTTTTGTTTTTTTTTTAATTTAAATTTGTTTACCAGAGTAGAACACTTATCAAATAATGGCCAATTTGAGGCTCAACTCGTGTTACATAATAATGTTAAGTATACAAAGAACAGTGCTTTATGTGTAGAGTAAGCTGAGGAAATCTGATAAACACACAGAAGATCTAACAAACCAAATATACGTACAGTTGCATAAGTAGAACAGAAAGGGAGAATAGAATGAAAGTAGGAGGAGTAGAAGTGGCGGAGATATATCAATAGAATCTAGGTTAGGAAAGGTAATAGAGACCAGTAAGATGAAAGAGAGAACTACATTATGCACAGTAGGTTTATAGCAGTAATGGCTGATAGGCTGACTCACACTTTAGGATGACTGAGTTGCTCAGATGGCTCAGATCTGTGAGAGGTAAAGGTAATATGCAGTTTGAGATAGTTTAGATTATATGTCCTTTAGATGGACATTTGCATTCAAACTTTTTCAGTAAGTTATCAGATATAATACTGTATTATCATTATGTACGGTATTAGCTCAGTTATCCTCACTAGAGGTAATATATAATTATTGACCATGGGATGAGTAAGGACAATATAACATCAAATGGGATAAGTAAATTTCAGCACTAAAAGTGAAATTGGCTAGGCTTAAAATGGCCCAGAAAGGCATATACCCTAGTATTTAGCTATGAATGTATGAACCTATAAATATTGCATGAACTGCATCTGAATAAGGATTACTTTGTGTGATCAGTTAAACCAGAAGGAAGTGACTGCCATAGGTTTGGAGCCCACACAGGGGAGCAATGGCTAGTAGCATACAGTCTGATAGAAGGGGGTTTGTAGGGAAAGACCGACTCTGGATTGGCTTCTTGGGTTATAAGTTCAAGAGCCAATAAAAAGTTTAGAGGAGAGAAGAGAGGGATGTCATTTATGGGAATTTTGAAGAGTAAGGAAGGTGTGATCATTCCATGGTGAGTTAGATATGGATTATATTTTAGAGAGGGTCTGAAAGGTGTCAGTGTTTTTGGCAAAGACAAATGCAAACAAGGGCAGACAAGCTGAGCAAGGAGGATGCCTTTTCCTATAGCACTCCTTGCTGGATGTGGGAGGAACTGAGATATTTTGCTAGCCCAGAAAAGTAGACAGTTTATTTTGGCTCTTAGCTTTTCTATGTGCTCGAGGAAGGTTAGTGATCAGTCTAAGCAGATCCCTAACGTATCTAAAGAATGCACTGGTTTCAGTGGGATTGTTATCACAGCCAGTCTTCTACAGCTTCCACTTTTTCCTTCATTGATTCATTTGCCATTTCCATATCCACTATTCTCTACTTCAGTTCCATTTCTCACTTTTTGATTTGCATATATTTTATCAGAATGGTGGAAGAGTGTTCCTTTTACCTCTTCTGATCTTTTATCATCTGTTTTAATGTAGCTGGACAATGTACCTCATTGTTTCAATGCTTCTTTACATCCTGTCAATTTTCTCCTGCATGGATAACATATTTAGTGTCTTGTCTTCTTTGTTCTGATCTGCTTCTCTGGGATTTCTTGCCATGTTTTCCCCTGCTCCAGAGGCTGGCGTCTCTTCTTTTAGATGATAAACCTCATTTGTCTTTATTTTTCTTCACAATTATTTCATCATTGTGATTGTTTTTTTTTTTATTTACCAATAATTCATTGATTCCACTCAAATACCAGTTTAATATTTTATTGTTAACCACTGGAGAGAGCAGTCTCAGATGTGCACAACTGGTTAACACCATAATGGAAGCTTGCCTTTTCTTCTTTTTTTCTGTAACCTGTTGGGTACCAATGGTAAGAGTCAGATGATCCCTCTATTAGTCATTAGACCTTTCTGAGGCAATAGAGAGGATCCCAAGAGACCATAACCCCTGTCCTTCACATATCCAGATAGTACACTGATAAGCAGTCACAGGTGTCAACCCTCCTCCAGTGCTAGTATGGTTCTCACATATGGGTGACAAGTGGTGCCGTCCTATATATATATATATATATATATATACAGAGAGAGAGAGAGAGATAGTAACACAGTGGTGGCAGCTGTTGTGCTTACTCTGCATTATGCCTCTAAGGCATTCCTCTCAACCACTTAGAGCAAAAAATCTGAACAAAGTCTAAAATGATGGGGAACAAATAGGGACAGATTTTAAACATTGCTCTTACAAACTTATAAAATTGATAGAATAATATGTTTTTCATTAGCGTGAATTTTCTGAAGGATATGGAGTCTTCAACTCAAATGTTTGTCATTATTTAATGACTTCAATCGTCAGCTATTTCCCAGAAAAGTACAGAGTTTAGGAGGAACACACCAAAAATATAGGGCAAAACTCTGGACATTCTGTGACAATCTGTATCGTTAAGAGGTATGCTCTAAGGTCAAGACAGGCAGACATATAGGAGTAATGCAGTAAGTTAGCTGCTTTTAGCTGCAGGAAGACTCATTTCCCTGCTAAGAGATGGGCTTCAAATTCAACATTTGGGGTCTCTGGGTTGGGGGAGGGTTACAGCATAGTATCGGTAAAATGTGTGTGTGTGTGTGTGTGTGTGTGTGTGTGTGTGTGTGTGTGTGTGTGTGTGTGTGTGTGTGAGGGAAGTTGACCTTAAACCTGAAGGAGAAGTAGGAGTAGAATCCGATGCTGAGACGTGAAGGAGTAAATTAAGTTCTGCTCTACATTAAAGACTGATGGATTTACCCTGTCTGCTGTATGGAAAGTAGCTCCTGAAGGCATAAAAACAAAACTGTGTATGTAGTGCCTTGGGCTTTGGAAAACATGCATAAAGAAATACTACAACTGTGAACAATGCTTTAAAACCTGGAGAATTGATTGAAATTTTGTTTGCTGCATCCCCTTTGTTCGCAGCAACAAAGCTTGATTTTATTTATCCTTGTAAATAAACTTGCATTTTTTTAAACAATGTAATGCTGACTTAAAGCATGCTTTGCTTCCAAGCACTGTAAAAAGATACAAATACACACACATATATATATATATATATATATATATATATATATATATACACACACACACACACACACACACACACACACACACACACACACACACACACACACACACACACACACACACACTCTATATATATATATATATGTGTGTACGCATATATTTTTGTGTGTGTGTATGTGTGTGTTTAGTCACAACAAATATGTTAATACAACATATTGTCTCACTATTTTTTAAAATACTGACTGTTATGTTATTATGTGGAGCTATATTCTCCCTGGGCCTCCACTGAAAATGGGCAATGTTGCCCAGTCGGAGTTCCCCAGTAAACAAATGTTAAATAAAATAAATATATACAACATAGTTTCACAACTGTTGTTTCTGGAAAGCATACCTTTCAGCTGCTATGATTCTGGTATAGTGCTATGACTTTGGCCCTTAGATTTATTTAGCCTTTCTCCTCCTAGACTTGCTGAGTTCCTCATAAAATAAGACCTCTTTATGAGTACCTACCTTATTAAATAAATAAAATACAGTTATATAAAGAGTGTGTATTACTAGATATATAGGTCTTAGTATATGAAAATATTATGTTGTGAAAACTAAGAAAGTGCTCCTCTTTCTGACTTGCTACTATGCATTTTAAAGGCCAGTGATCTGATTTGTAATGCTTAGATTTTGAAACGTATGCTGAAAGGTGAGAAAATTATTCTGTCATTTTAGTATTATATAACATTTTAATAATGTACTTGGCCTTTCCTTACTGTAACTGCAAACAAGAAAGCACATGGGCTGCCTTTTAGGTTTCTAATTACTATAAATGCAAAATTCGTTGGCAGTGGTTTGCTACATTTGCCATTGCTAGTATGCTCTAAGGGGCTCAAACAACAGACTCTGAAAGACTGCAAAATTAGTTAAAAATTTACTGGTTTCTGCTGGTTAAACAGGTTCTGAATTCCTAGTGCAGTTTTTCGTATCACACAGGTCTGATCATGTTCCTGCAGTCAAAATGTAAGAAACCTGAGTGAACTCAGGCTCTTCCAGTTATTTCTGTTTGTGTTCACAAACATGACAAACTAGTTAGCCTTAAAAAAAGATCAGTGAAGTCCTAAAAACTCATAATTAAATTTATATTAATCAAAAATGCTTGTTATGATTATATGCTTGAGAAATCAACTTACTTAAAGTTTCCAATTTATGTTTGTCTCTCAATTTATTATAGTGGGTTAAAGTCACACCAGAGGATTCTGCTGCATACCTCTCAATTGTTCAGAATTTTCTAGACTATCCAGAATTTTGGTCAGCTTCTCAAAAAATGTATAGTTTTCTGATACGTCATTGAGGACTGAAGTCGCTAAGTAACGACAGACATTTAAGTTTCAGAACTAATATCCTTCAGAAAATGCATGCAAATATAAAGCCTGTTATTTTAGCAACTTTCTGGGATTATAAGAGCAATAGTTAAAATCTGTCCCTGATTTTTTTATATGTCTCCTTTTATTTTTGACTTTGTCCATAATTCTTGCAATAAGGGGTTGAGATGTGTGCTCTGACGTATTGCTAAACATACAGATAAATGGAACTATAGCCCTTAGACTGGGCCCTGAAGTATGGTTGTCCGCAAACTTGGCAAGGCATTTAACATTATTATATTTTAGATATGGTCAATTTTCATTCTTAATAGTTAAGGTACAACTCCTAGTTAACTGACAGCCCAGTCTTCCTCTTACTTACTCACTCACACGCAAAGTGCCTTATATCTTTT